>NC_087066.1:46349128-46442183 GCF_963678635.1 Symsagittifera roscoffensis | reverse complement strand
GGGAAAGGATGGTTGGGGAATTTTCTTTTAAAAGTGCGGTAAGCTCTATTAGTGTTTAGTGAAGATATAGTGGATGTGGATGATGGTGTTAATGATTCAGTATAATTTGAAGAGGGTGTAGGGGGATTGGATGAAATTGTAGTGGAGGAGATTTGGTTTATGGTCGGGGTGTTAAGGTGGTAGGGTTGCTGTTGGAGGGTAATAAAATTATCTAGCTCTGAGGAGATTCGGGGGGTGTCTGGAGAATGAGATGATTGGTCAGATTGGTATGAGGAGTAGGTTGGGGTAACTTGGGAAGCATAAGAGGGTGTCGGAGTGATTGGGTCAGGGTTATTGGACAATATGGGTTGAAAAGGAGGTTGAGAAAAATTAGAAGGGTTATGAAAATTATTGGATGGGGATGGTTCTGAGTCGGCAAATTCATCGGGGGTTTCAATATTCGGGTTATTTAGCTGTGAGATGGAGTATAAAACTGAAATATGTGAGTTAGTGTCGGAATTCATGCCTGATGTTACATTGCTAGATGGAAAATCGGGTGGCGGAAAAGCAAAAAGTGGTATTATTGGGATTGGGGAGGTAAGATTGGTTGGGTGGGAATTTGATCGGTGTAGTGATCCAAGTTGGCGGCTCATCGTGGGCTAAAAAAATGATTATTTTGAGACTGAAAATCGGTGGTATGGGGTTGTTCAATAATTTGTTCATAAGTATTATCATCTTGTGACTGGTGTGTCATTATATGTTGGACGGGACTTTGTGATGTATTGAGTCGAAAATTTGGATTATGTGTGATTGCTAAATTTCGAAAATTTCGTGGGACTAGGGATAGTGGATGGTTATTTGGTAGGGGTGGTAATTGTGGTGCCGTTGGCTGTGTGTCGACATTGTTATGTTCTTCGTCGTATGTATTTTGTCGTGTTGTTATTTTTGTGTTATATTCTTTTATTTGTGCGTCTAAAAGAATTTTGTTTATAGATGTAGAAAAGATTCCAAAAAATCCTGCAAATAGTATGCGTGCTACACTTGCTTGTCTGTTTACTTGTGTGTGTATAGCACATGTGTTGTAGATTCCTTTTAAAAGTGAGAAAAGAAATCCAATAAAGTTAAACATTGCGTATAAAATAGTCAATTTTTCTAAGATGTAGTAGGGCCATCCTAGAAAATCGAGGATCTCATTTTTGAGTGTAACAAAGCTAAAAATGTTAATTGGTGATATATCTTGGGGACGGTATTTTTCACCGTTTAGATATATATAATCTTTAATGTCTTTAAAATATCCGCTATAGTCTTGGGTGTAGATATCGGCAAATCCTGCGGTTTCTGCAAGTTTACGTAAATTTTGGTCTATTGATTGTCTTTGTATAGTGTCCATTTGTGTTAATAATTCTTGGAATTGTTGTGTTCTAATGTGATGTTGAATATCTGATTTTGAATAGATTCCTATTGATTGTAAGTCTATATTTGGGTTTCGAGCAATAGCGCGAATGCTTTCTGGTGAAAATTTTTTGAGTGATTGCATTAATGTGGGATATGGAGTGAGAAGATAATATTTATTTTCATCAGGGTTTAGTTGTACTACATTGTGGCTATTTTCTGATCCACATGGGACTGCGGTATCCCAGAAATAGGTTCTTCGTGAAAGTGTATCCACGAAATGTACTTTATTCTTATAAAAGATAGGGATTCTTTTATAACATCGTTTATCTTCAAAAACGTATAGTGGTGATACTTTTTTGGTACAAGTATAAAACCATAAGATGTTTCCTTCATAGTCTAAAAAATTTGATCTATTTCCTGATAATAAGTATCCTGCGTAGGGTATTTTTAATACTGCTAGTGCAAGTGATTGTAATATTTGTGTTCGTTCTAATTCGCATAGTTGGTGTAGTGTTTCTAATTCGGAGAGTGACATTTCTTGAAAAATGCGGCTAATTGTATAGTCTAGTTTCATATCCAAATGAATATCATAGTGGATATTACCGAAATATGTAGTATTCATTAGTGATAATTCTTGTAAGCGTGTGCTTCTGGTGTCATAAGGTTTTAGATGTCCACCAGGTTGTCCGTTACTTTTTTCAAAATTAACTGGTATATAGGATGTTCCTTCGTTTAGAGGATGACCTGTGGCATATGGGTCGATTTTTACTTTTCCAGTGGTCATGTCGAATCCTTTTTCGTATTCAACTAATATTTCAGAGTATTGTGTTCTGTGAAGTGGATTCCTGTATTTACATGCAAGTTCTGTTTCTTGATATATTTGAAAACGTGTCAATTTATTTTCTATATTGTCTATGTTTCTAAAATCGGAACTTAGTTTGCGTGATGGATGGACTTGTTCATATGGGATTGATTGTATAAAATATTTTTCGTGAAATTTTATCATACGAGCGTGTATTTTTGCTACTTGAAATGTTGTACATGTATCTTCGGGGAACCAAACAATTGTTGCTTGTGTTCTCGTTGTAGGGTCGCAATATCCTTGATCATTTTTACAAGGTAGTCGGATTCCTTGATAGATCATTGTATTATCAGATAAATCTCGTGTGAGTTGTATTTTTTCGAGTTGTATTTTCCAATCGAAAAACATTATTTCTTGGTATCCTTTATTTTTCGTGTCTGCTTTGCAGTTTGATGGGTTATTTATACCAATGTGTGGTATCCAATGTTTATCATGTAGGTCATAGGTTAATCGTCCGTGTGCGCCGTTATACGGGTATTTTTCGTCTAGTTTTATATGTCCTTGGTGTCTTTCAAGTTGTGATTGATGTACAGAGTCTGAAAAAACTTGAAAATTAACTAATTTTCTTTGGGAGTTTTTATTTCGTGTGATGTTTAGTCTAAGTAATTCATTTTTACAATCGTCGGGATTGAGATGTAAAAGACGTTCTATATTACTTTGATAGAATGATTCATGGTCAAGTCGGTTTTTGTTTCCGTTCGAGACTTGTGAACAATGTACTTTCTTTTCGGAAAATGTCGCTGTGAATTTATAACCTGTAACTGTTGTTGCTCGGGCTTTGGAATAGAGTGTTGCTATTATATCTGTGGTTTCTATAGCTTGTGGTTCTGTTTCACATTGTGATACTTGATTTATTGCATATTTGTGTAGTGTTTTTTGTTCATTTTCTTCGCAATCGTAATGTGTTACTAATAAATCTTGTGGTCCTGTACGAGGGGAAGGGTTTATGTTTTGATTTGAGGTTACTAGAAAAGGGAGTTGGAGAAAAATTAATAATTTTAGAATATACATGTGTATGATAATCCTGAGTATGGATTATAAAATGTAATGTAACCAATTGTGTTTTTGGTGTATCTGTCGTATTTATATATTACTTCAGTAGTTATAAACGGTGGTGGTAGTGATTGAGCTGTTATGTTAGGTGGATTTAATGGGTAGGGATGTTGGGTAATGTTATTTAACTTAACTGTGATTTCAAACTTTAATTGTAAACTGTTTTGTTGGAGTATTTGAATATTGTGATCACGGATATCGTTATGAATATCTTGGCGATATTGTAATCTATTAAGTGCCCAGTTATGAAGGCGGTTACTTTCTTGATGTTGTCCAAATAATGGTGGAGGTGCTGTGAATGTATTCCAATCTAGTCTTAAAGGAATATTTATTGATGATTGTTCTCGATATCTGGCGTCGAGATTATTTGGAAAATTTAAGTTAAAGGGTGGTGGTGAAAATTGGCTTATTGATGGTGTTGATGGTAGTGATAATGTTTCTGGTAGTGATGAGGATGTTGTTGTATCCGTAGAAATATCTATGGGGTCATTGACTAAATTTGGTTCACCTTGTGTAAATGAATGTGTAGTCCAATATGGCAGTCGTGATGTTAGGTTTGGGGGGTTAAAAGGATTTTCTCGTGCTTGTTCAGATGTTGGTGTTGAACCTAAGTAGTCTGAAGGTAGACTTGAAGTGCTTCGTTGTGAAAAAAGTGTAGGAGTTTCTGGTGTGATACCAGTGGTGTTTTCTGGAGTGGTTTGTGATGGGGATTGAGGTATATCAAAATGAACTCGGGGAGTTTGAAAATTTCTATTTCGTCGAGGATGTATAATCTGTCTATTTATTTCTGTTGTGTTTTGGTTTTGACTAAGGTTTCGTATTCTACTTAGTTCTTGTGGTAGTGTTGGGTAAAGATTGTATGTTGGTTCACTTAGGGATGCTTGTCGTTGAACTGGTTCTAGTGGTTCAGATAAACGAGCGTGCCGTTCTTCAAAAGTGTATGGATTGTCTTGAAAAGAAATTCGTGTAGATGTTTGAGGATTTTGAGTAGTTGAAGGTGGTGTTGGATTATCTTGGGATGATGTCGGTGAAGACTGATTCTGTGACTGTTGGGTAGCAATTTTTGATGGATTTTTGAATTTTTACTTTAGTGGGAAGGTTTATGTTTATTATAATATTCTTCCAGAAAAATAATTAGAAAAATTGTTGCTAGGGCAAATGTGATGATTGCTTTCTTTATACATTTACATATTGTCAAAATGAGGGATGATAAAAATGTTATGAAAATTACAAACAATAAAAAAATATCAGTTCTACTGAAAATTGTTCGTATCATTTAGACAAGTTGTTAAAATCGTACCTGTGGATATATTCAAGGGTTTTGGAAAGTTGGAGGAATAGTTCGAGTAGAGTGTAGAAAATTAAAAAAATGTTACAAAAAATGATTAGGATTATTAGAAAAGATTCAAGTATATCAAAAAGAAATATTATAAAGGCTTCAAGTATTGAAAAAAAATGTTTAAAATTTATAAGTATTTGAGCAACTGTTTGAGAGAAGAGCATTTAAGAAATGATCTCTTGGTCGAATATTTTTTGCTGTTTGAGGCGATTTTCTAGTGTGGTCGAATTATTTATTAGTTTTTTGACAAGTGGGTTGAGTTTTGTAAAAAATTGTTGGGGGCAATTTTTATGGTGACTGGGAGGTCGTCTTTTTCTTTACTTTTGTTTGTCAAATGATCCGGGGTATGGTAAGATTTTTATACTTTAGGCTAATTAAAATCTTCATTTTGTTACTTTAGGCTAAGTTATCAAATTTGTTTTGGGGGTATTCGTGGTCTGAGTTGGGGAAATATTGTTGATCTTTGGGTTATTAGATAAGGGAGGGGTACGGTATTATGGTGATATTTATTTTAGCTGTCAAGTTGGAGTGGTTTGCTTATTTTTGACCTGGAGGTTGTAAAGTTATAGTTAGAGATGTGCCTGGAGTTCTAGATTATTCGTCTAATTGATCTTAGTTTGAGTTAGAGAAAGTGGCGGATTGGATGAATCCTATTGGTCTATTTTGAACTAGAATTATTGCGTACTTGTGAGCATGTTATTTTGAAAAATTGAAATGAAAAATGTTACGGAGGTTTCAAGATTGTGAAGTATAAAATCTTAAAATTACTTTTTAAATTCTACTTTTTTTAATATTTTAGATTGGGGGATGAACATTTTGTAGTTTTTACGTGGTTGATTTCGGAGTCTTGTTGTTTTTCTATGTTCAGATTTGTCTATTTCTTCTTGGGGTATTATTTGTTCTGTCATTTTTCTATTTTTTCTTGGTTTTGGAGATTCTTTATGGTTTTGTGTATTGTTTTTGGTGGCGGTTGGTTTTGTGTTTTGATTTTCGGTGGGGTTATCATTTTGTTCTGTGTTTTTCAGATGTGGTTCGTTTTGAATGATTTTTAATCCTGTGAAAGAATATAATTGAGTTAATTCGCGGAGTGCGTATTCTTTTGGGTAATAAGGTAATAGGTTGTTTCGATGTTGAACGATTTCTTTTGTGTTTGAGTCGGTAATTTTATATGTGACATCAGTGGGTTTTGCAATTATTTGGTATGGTCCTTTTCGAAGGGGTTGTAATTTTTTAGAAATTCCTTTTTGAGTATTAAAATTAGGTATTAAAACAAATGTTCCAATTTTTAAATCGGAAGCTGGTGTAAAACGTGAATTGATTTGGTCATTTATGTTTTGTCTTTGTAATAACTTTTTCGTTATTTTTTGGTAAATTTCATTGTGTTTCTTATCTCTATTTAAAATCCATTCGGTGTGTGTACCGGAGGCTAATTTAAGAATTTGTGGGTGATGAAAATGATCTTCATCGTGTGTATGTAATGGGAGGTTATAACAAATTGAGTCTTTATTTGGTTGACAATAACCTTGTGCGTTTTTATGAGAATTTGCTGTAAACATTATTGGTTTGCGTGGCTTTTGGTTAAAAACCATTTCGTATGGTGACATTCCTAATGTTGTCGTAATTTGTGAATTATATGCTAAGGGAAATAATTTTACATCTGCTGACCATTCGGTATATTTTGTATCATTTCCGTTGATGATACATCTAAGATATTCTTGTAATGAACGGTTCATACCTTCGACTAAGCCGTTTGTCCAAGGTGCATGAGATGTACGTGGTTTGTGTTTAATGTTATATAAATGACATAGTGTGATAATTTCATTATTTATGAATTCTGTACCATTGTCTGTGACTAAAATTTCTGGTAGTCCGAATTTTGCTATCCAGTGTTCATAGAGTGTTGTGTAAGCGTAATAAGCGTTACAATGTGGTACTGGGTTAAGTGCTACATAATGTGTAAATGCGTCAACAATTACCATAATGTAGGAGTTTCCTTCTGATGAGGGTGAAATTGGTCCTTTAGTATCAAATGAGATACGATGATTAAAGTACAAACTTTGTCCTTTAAAATCTTGTTTTTGTGCTATTTGTTTTTGATTTGGGTAAGGTTTATTTAGTTGACATACTATACAGTCATTGCATAGTACTTTTATCCAAATTGGTGCATTTGGGAAGTAAAAATTTTGTATAAAGTTTGAATATGTTTTTTCTGATCCAGAGTGTCCTTTAATATTTTGTGTATGTGAAATATTAAAAGCTATAAGAATCATACTTAAAGGGAGACATGGAACTGTAGATTCATTCATGTTATACTCTAAAAGGTCTGTGTTTTCGTTAATTGTTGTGTTGTTAAATTTGCGAAAGTATCGGAGGAGTGTTTTGTTTCCTAGAATGGTTGAATCTGCTTTGATAGGTTTAGTTTTATATTTGTGCCATGATTTCAGTTGTCTAATTACTGGGTCAAGGTTTTGATATTGTTTCAGTGTTGAAATTGTAATTGTTTCTGTTGGGGGGAGAAAAATGTTTTCGATTTCTAATTTAGATAAGGGTATTGTATCAAGTGGGTCATGGAGGTCAAAAACTTGATTTATTGTGTATTTTGAATCATTTGTTTGTGGTCCTGATAAATTTATTTTATCAGTTAAATCTTCTTTTTCAATTAGTGGAAAATGGTCTTTTTTAGGTAGGTGTTGTTTTGTTCGTTTTTGTTGGGTGTTATTTTTTATCCATTGAGAATATGGGATTGGTTTGAAGGTTGATGTTCCAAGTAAATCAACTTCATAATGATTATTTTGACAATCTAAATAAAGTGGGAAATGTTGTAAATTATTTATTTGTGATTGTTCAATATCAGTTTTTACTGCATATTTGCATTCTAATCGAGGTGATGTTTCGTTTTCTGCAAGGTAGAATTTTATATTTTTGGGTATTTCAACTGTTGTTTTTCGTGTAAGTAATTCAGGTGGTGTATTTCGACTTAAGGTGTCTGGTAATGCAAGATTTTTTCCTGCAGTCCAAACTATATGTAAGTTTGGAAATTTCATTAGAATTAGTTGAAATCTGTAAACTCGGTGGTTTGGGTTAGATTTCTGTGTGAAAAGAAAAATGATTGGTTTGTGGTCTGTGAATAGAACTGTTGGATGTTTTGATCCAAGTATCAGAAATTCATATTCTGTCAGTGTATATATTATGGCTGTGCATTCTCTCATTAGAGTTGAGAGTCGTAGCTCTGCTTGAGTGAATAATCGGGAATTTGCTGATATCAGGTTCATTTTGTTTGTACCATTATGTGATTGTAATAGTGCTGCGCCGATGCCAAAGTTCGAAGCATCGCACATTGCATAAAATGGTTGATCAGGGTCTGGGATTGTATTTGAAATTTGTTCGGTTAAAAGTTTCTTTATTTCTTCGAATCGTGCTTGATGTTCTGTATTCCATTCAAAATTATTTTGTTGTCTAAGGATATTGTAAAATGGTCGTAGATATAATTGCATTTTATAAACATATTTACTTAAAAAGTTTAACATTCCAAGGAATTCTTGGATTTTCTTTTTATTTGTTGGTGGTTGAAGTTTTTGAATAGCGTCAATGCGTGATTTCAGTGGAGTTATTGTTTTTCTTTCTATGTTATGTCCTAAGAATTTAACTCCTGTCAAAAAGAAGTGTGATTTATCGGGGGCGGCCTTCAGATTTTCGTTCTGAAGTATTTGATGATATTTTTCTAAAACTTTGAACATTTCGTCTTTTGTTTGTGATTGCATAAAAACATCGTCTAAATAGGTGATTGCGTTTTTCTTGAGTATTAGTGGTCTAAAAATTTTGCTCATAAAAGCTGAAAATGCTGCTGGTCCTATGGATATTCCATAGAATAAGCGGTTGAATTCATATTGTTGGTTTCCTATAACAAATTGTGTTAAACGTCGTGATTGTTCATCTAGTGGCATTTGATTGTATGCACTATTCATATCGGCGGTTGTAAAGTATTTGCCGTTTATTTTTGTTAAAATAACTTGTATTGGTTCAATGGGCCAATTACATTTTGATTCATCTATAAGTGAATTGAGGTATCTAGCATCGAGAACGATTTTTAATGATTCTCCTTTAGCTAGAATGATAACGGGGTTGATGAATGTGTTGCCTTTTGGTTGTTCTTCTTTATTAACTGGTGATATAATATTGTACTGTTCTAAAATATCGAGTAATCTGTTTACTTTATCATGTAAGTGAATTGGTACTTTACTTGCTCTCTGTTTTTTGAAAACTGCGTCTGGTTTTAATGGGAGATGTAGTGATGAACTGATTTTGCCAACATCGAATTTTGATGTTGCATAGACTGATGAATATTTAATTAGCTGTTTGGCTAACTTTTCGAATTCGTCTTGTGTTATTTGTGAATGTTGGAAATTAAACATTGTTAAAAATTTTTGTTGGTCCTCTGTGTAGTTACTGATGTTGAATGTAGGTTTGAAATATGGAGTTTTTGTGAAATAATCCGTATTTCTGTTTTCGTTACTTATTATATTATTTATAGATAATTCTTCATTAAGAATTGTAGATTGGCAAATATCTAGTAATTGGAGTATATTATTTACGCGATAGGCTTTTTCATGTATTGGTGATATTGTAGCGTTGGTTTCACAATATCCTAAAAGTCCTAAAGGTAATGTTACTTGGTAAGGTGTGTTGTTATAGACATGTAAGGAAATAATATCTGAATTCGAATTTTTCAAATATTTTATTGATGAGATTGTGATTTTGAAAAATTTATGAATAGGTTTGAATTCAAAATCTGACATATAAAATTTTTGTTTGTTTTGTTCTTTATCATATTGGTGAACTTGTTTGATTGAAAAATTATATATGTTTCCTGATAGTGGTTTCAGGTGTTTTCTTTGTTGGTTATATATTGGATAAAATTTTGAAAAGAATGGTGGTTGTTTGTTTAATCTTTGAAAAAATGTTAGGGATGTTTCTTTTGTTTTTGTATATTTATCTTTGATTAATATTTTACTATTTAGGATGTTAATTGTTGGTATATACTTTGAAATAAATGGTATTCCAATGATATTATATTTAATATCAGTGATATGGAATATTTGTTTAAATGGCTTGTTTAGAATTTTACTTTGCTCCATTGTTCTGGTAGGGAGGAGAAATAATTGGATTTTTCCGTAGTTTATCAATGTTGATCCTTGTGCTGTTGCTAGTTTGCTGGAGGTTTCAAGAGGTGTTAGCTTTGGATGTAAAGTTTTTATTTCATTCCATGTGGGGATGTTTATTATGTTTGATTCTGCTCCTGAATCAATTAAAAAATCTATTTCAAGGTCTGGTGGTTGAAATTCTTTATTTCTTGGGCTTTCTAAGAGAAATGGTATTGTCCAGATTTTTTCTTTGGGTTGTTCTTTTTGTATATTTTGGTAGATGTGGTGTGTATTCAAGCATTTTGTTTTGACATTTTGATTGGGTTGTTCTGTAGTATTTTTTGCATTTGTTTCTTGCGTTGTTGGTGTGGAATTTATGGGTGTAGTGTAATAATTTTGAAGAAATTCTGATTGATTTTCATATATATGTGATGGAAAGGGTTGTTCATATATGACAGATTCATAGTCATTTTCGACTTTTATCATATTGATAGCAAGAGTGTTTTCAGTATCACTTTCTGAATCTGATGATGTACAGTTTATTTGATTGAGTTGTAACGTATCAGTTACTGTGTCATCAATACCTGGGGGGTCTGATGTTGTTTCTGGGTTAGCTTGTACTTGATTGATTTGTCTTTGATGTTTAGGTGTACTGCTTCTATGACGATTATTAGAGTTATTATAGTGATTATTATTCCGGTGTGGTGATTGGGAATAATTTCTATAACGATTATTATAACTTGGGTGTCGATTTTGTGAATTATTTCGCGATCTGTTTTGGTAATTATTGTTTGGTCTGTTATAGTTCGATCTATTATATGAGTTATTCCTTGATCGATTGTTTGGGTAATTCTGGTTTCGGTTGTTTGAATAACTTCTATTTCTATTATAGGAGTAGTTTCTATTCCTATTGTATGATGAATTTCGTGATTGGTTGTTTGGATAGTAGTTATTTCTTGATTGGGAATTAGATCTAGAAACAAATCGTTGTGTATTTGAATTTGATCTGGAGTAGTTATTTCTACTATTTGGTCTATTGTAGTGATTTTGTGATGAGTTTTGTGTATTTCTTCGTTCTGGTGATCTTCCTCTATAACTTGAGTTATATGGGGATTGATTTCTTGTATAACTTGTATTGTTCGGAAGTGGTTTTCCTGAACTGTTGTTGCTGTATACATTTTTGTTTGGTAGATTTTGATCTTTTTTCATATATTGATAGAATGATTTATTTGGTTCTTTGTATTTTTGAGGTTTATTTTGACTATCTTGCTGTTTTTGTCTACATTCGGAAATACTATGTCCGTATCGGCGGCAATAATTACACCATTTTTTGAAAGATGGTTTGCCTTTAAAGTTCGGGTTCTTTTCGTAAATGTTGAGTATTTCAGTGATTTTTTCAACGAGGTCTGTTTCTGATTCCTGTATATTATTAATATTAGTGGGAGTCGTTTCAATTTTGTTAACGTATTGTAATTTCAGATTTTCCGTTTCTTCTAGTTTCATCGTGATTTCTGCTTGTTCTAATTTGTCTACTAGTTTTCGAAAATCTAAATCGGGTTCTCGAATTGAAGAAGGATGGGATGCTCTCTTTTTTATTGCTATTTTCCTTAATTGTGGTGTTAAGGTCATCATTAAGATTTCTGTCATCTTTGTGTTTTTATAGTCATGTGTATTTAGTGAGTATGCTTTTCGAACTAGTGTTTCGATTCGTACTGCTATTTGCTTGATGGTTTCGTTTGGTAATCTGCGAATTTCATTACATAAAACTCTTTGTTGTTGTTTGTTTCTTTCGGAGTCAAACATTTTTGAAAATTCTTGTGTAAATCTTTTCCAGTTTGATTTTATTTCTAGAGGTAGTACTGAAAACCATTTTTGGGCTGCGCCATCTAAGGTTGTTTGTATCAACGCTGTGCGTCGATGTATCCAGTTTTGATGTAGTGGCGTATTAATTGGTTCAGGTCCTATATTTAAAATCAGGTTTGCTGTTACTGCATTTAAATAATCTTCTACAGAGTATTCAGGGTCTGTTCCTGTGAAAACCATTAAAGGTTTGTTTGATGTTATTGATGATCCACCCATAAGGTATGGATTCATTGTCATTTGTAATGATTCTGCTGCATTTGGCATTTGAGAAAAATTTGAAAGTTGGTTTCTTGTTATTTCATGTTGTTGGAGATAATATGGGAGTGGTATTTCATTTTGCATTTGTGATGCTTGATACGAGTGTGCAGTCATTGGATTTTGTTGTTGAATTGGTTGAAAAGATTGTGTATTAATTGGATTTTGTTGTTGAATTGGTTGTTGATGTTGTGCATCTATTGATTGTGGAGAAAAATTTCTATGATTTGTACGTGTTCTCTGTATTCCTTGTCTACGATATTCTTGAGTATTTGGTGCAAATATATCTGGTTGTAAGAAATCGTCATCTGAGGATAAATAATCCATTTGATAAGATGTTTGTTTTTTATTTTTATTCTGTTGAAAAAATGGGTAATTTTCACTGCGATCCTGTGGAGGATTTGGTTGAAAATTTTTGGAATTATATTGGGCCGTTGGGTTATCCCAGTTTCGAGGTTTTGTATATTGATTAAAATTCCTTTGTGGTTGATAATTTGTTTTTGATGGATGTGTATAATTATAATTATGGTCTGCAAACTTGTTTTTAGTGAATGTTTTGCGTGTTTTTGATGGTATTGTCATGGGTCTGTATGTTTGGTAATCCATATGGGAATATTTTGGAGCAACCGAAGGTTTAACGGTTGATTGTAAGGTTACCTGTGTTTGTGAAGGGTTTGTATTTCTTGGTGTTGTTAAATTTGGGCGTATTGGTGAAATACTTTGTTGTGTAGTTGTTGTGTGTACAATTTCTTCATTTATGAAGTGTGATGGTGTCTGGATATCTTGTTGAGTAAGATTCCTAGTTCCATTGAGGTTTTCGTTGTGTATGACTGTCGAGTTTAAACTATTATTTTGTGTATCGGGCAAAAATGTATTATAGTTTAATGGTGTTGCATCAATGGTTAATGGTATTACTTTTACATAATCTCTTATGTAAGATATCGTACTTATTGCTTGACTTGAGATTGATTGTGGGAAGCTTATAAATGCGGGATGAGACCATTCGGGGTCCCAAACATAATCTGATTGTTCTGTGATAGCGGTATCATCGTTCGAGTTTTGGGGTCTAAAATTTTTTCTTGCTTGTGCAATTAAATCAATATTGTGTGTGAAATAATCTATTATGAACCATGCCAAAATTTTTTGTAGATCGTGTTTTGTATGTTGTGAAACGTCGTCTTTCGTGAAATTTTCTTTAATGATGTTTAAATAACTAGAGAGTAGTGTGATTTCATGTCGTACTTTCAAATGTTTAGATGTTTCTGTCGGTGAGACATTTGTTAGTGGGATTTCGTTTTCTAATATCGAAATATAACTATATATTATTGCGAAAACTTCATTGGTGAATATGGAGTTTGCTCTTTGTGAGTTATGATATTGGATGCTTTTTATATATTCTGAAAAAACTTTTGAAAATTCTAAATCAAGATCGTCTGTTTGAATAGTATATGTTCTATTATTATGGTTTGGGGAAGTGAATTCTATGGAGTAGATTCCATACTGTTGTGTTATGTTGCATATATCTTTTAAGTAGTGATCTATGATTTGTCTTTTGATTTTTTCATCGGGGAACTCTGTTTTACATGGACTGATTCCGGGTTCAAATAAATTTACGAGTAAATTTTGACAAAATATGTGTTGTCCTCTATCAGTATCTGCGTCTACTATAAAAGGAAAGATTTCATCATCATCTGGAGTTTCTTCACCTGGGGTGTGCGTTGAACTCATTTTTTCGTTCGATTACTGTTAATATGTAATTATTAATGTGTCGAATTGGTTGATTCCAATTGTATAAATGTACTGGTTTGTGTTTGTACTGCTTTTTTATTCTTCTTTTTCCTCTTTGTGATGAATTTGAAGTTGTTTCTGAGTCAGAGAAATATAATTGATCGTGAAGTGGGCAATTTTTATCTATTGATTCTTTTAGTTTGTAAAGTTCGTCTAAACTGTTGGTTTCTGATTCTGAAAATGCGTTTCGATTTTTTGAAAATCTTTTTCGTGTTATTTGTCTTTGTTTCGTTATTATTTTTCTTTTTAGTGTTTGTCGTTTTGTTCGAATGTATCCAACTGTTTGTGTATGAGGTGTGATTACAAGGTCGTATTTTTTGTTATCTATTTCACAATTGTGTAAAATGATTGTTTGTTTATTTCCTAGGTTTTTAAATGACATAAGGTTTAGAATGACGGATGCAAAGGGTTGTTAAATGATTTCTATTTTCTTAAACTGTTAGTTCTTACGATTTTTTGGTTAGCTTAACCTGGGTCTATTTGTTCAGGGTTGGAGAGAAAAGTATATCGATTCCGAAGAATGATTTTTACTTTCTCGTGACTAGTATAAGCTAAGGTGTTAACTTACTTAATCTTACTTAGGGGTAGTGATTGTGTTCAAGGGTTGGAGAATAGTAAATCGATCCACAAGGTTCAGGTATAATTAGAACGCGAGTAGTTCGTTAGATACTATTTTAAACTTACGAAGTCTAAGATTTATCCTGGGTCTGGTAAGAGGGGGGGTCAAGTGAAGGATGAATAACCGAAGTTCTTCACTGTTTATCCTAATTTGAATGATTAGTTTTGTTTTAAAAATTTCTATTAGTCTTGGGTCTTTAGAAAGGGTTGGGTAGTGAATCGACGTTTGAGGTCGTTAGACACTAATTAAGTGGGTGGGGGAGAACAAAGTTGTTCTGTTTGATCCAAGGATAAGCCTTGATGATCAAATTTAAAATTTAATTAAGTAGAAAATGATTTAAGATCCAAGGATAAGCCTTGATGATCTGGTTTTAAAATTAAGTGAATTTAAGTTTTAATAAAGTTTTAAATGTGTGTAAAGGAAAGATTTAGTGTTTTATGATGTTAGTGAGTTGATGATTGCTGTTATGTTTTAGATGATGAAGCTGGAACAACAGGATGATTTATGATTACTAACCATTTATTGTCATGCTACTAATTTTTATTTTTGTTTTCCAATAAATATTTTTCAAACATGTTTTGTATAATACTGCAGAGTTTTAGGGAAACGATCTTAGATCTTTTTATCAATCGTTATTGTATAATATTAATTTTGTTTAGCGCCTTAAATGATTTTGAAGAGTAACTTCAAGGTTTTATGTTTGCAAATGGAAATCTAAATTCATTGCAAGTAGTATTCGAAATATAAAAGTTTGTTCTGGCTTTTGCCGAACTATCATATAACTATACGGCAAGTTTCTACTTTGTCGTATGTCGTCTTTGGTTCGAGGTCTTCTTCCAATTCCGGGTAGTTCTATTATGGTTCGGAATATTGGCTCTGATCTATTGAGTCGGAGAGACATTTCAATTAAATTATTGTCGTATAACATTTTGTAAATGTTTTTGTCTAATTTCTAATCTATTTTTGGTTAATTCTAATCTAGTAAGGTCTTGTTCGAGACTTATGGTCGCACCAGATGAGTTAGGACCGAAGTGTAACTCATAGAGTAATTTCGGATAGGGTACACCGTCTGCTCGTCACGCTATCTTATTTTCGGCCGGATAGATTCGTGCAACTTCTTAGTCTAATACCGATCCTAATCTTACTCTTATACTATCTAGTCTCAGGTTGTTTAACTAGTCTCTGCTAGGCTCAATAGATCTAGGGTATACTGGTTTATTGCGGCTGCTGAAGTGCTCGGGAGAGTCCAACTAATTTCTAAGTTAAATTCAAATCTCTCTGGTGCTGAAATTACAAGTAACTTCAGCACTTACAAATAAGTGGGTTGTTAGTTAGATGGATCATGATTGGTTAATATTAAATACTTTACATTGGTAAAACATTTAATTTATCCAATCATAAAATGTAGTTTAGATCAGGTTCCAATAAGCTGAAACTATAGAAAAATGAGATAGACAAATGAAACTAATATTTTTTCAAATGACATGAACAAGCTTTTTTAATAAAAACGGATTTGAGTCAAGTTACTACAAAAATAGTCCTCACCAAAAATATGCCCGGGTAGAGGTTCCTTCCATCAATCCGCTCAAAATTATCCATACGTTGGTCGGATTGGACTGGAAACAACGCATGAAAAATGGACACACACACACACATAAATATATATTTTTGCCTTCAAAACCATCCTTGAAATGAACAGAAAATCGGGCTTTTTTCCCTTTTTACCCCATTTTTACCGGAGTTCAGTCAAGTCCAATTTTTTTCGCAATCATCAGAAGAATAACTGAACTTTCCCATTTTTTGTCTTTTTTGTCCATTTAACGAAACTACTGATGCTACCGCCATTGACGTTCCGCCGATAATGATCGATTCTAATCAATTTTCGTATTCAAAAATCATTCTTGATGAACTTAAATCGATTATAATCCATAGAAATGCAAATTATCATGAAATAAAATGAATGCTAAACTGTATAAGTTTTTCTGCATTACTAGAACCTTTCTCAACTTCGATACGTGTTCACATTCGTTTAATTTTTGGCAAAATGATTCCCCACACTTACTACAAATCTCTTCTTATTTCACACCCAATTTGAACACCCCATTTTTACCCCTCAAACTTGTCCCTCCCGACTTTCCCAGACCTACCCAACCAGTCTCACTCCCATCTCAACACTTACTGCTATACTTGCCCCGCCCCCACACTTTCCCGACTCCCCACACACCTGTCACCCCCCTCAGATTTACGCTTCCCACACTAACCCTTCCTTCCCCCCTTTTGTTTGCCCATATTTTTATGCTCCGCCGTCCAAAATAACGCACACGTAAGTTTGAGAAGCTTAAATGAGTCTCGGAAAAGGGGGAGTAAGTATGGGGCAAGTGTTACGTTAAGGGTACCTTAATTATGACCCAAATGAAAAAAAACTTGTGAAGCAGTCAAGTAGAAAACAATGCAACAGTTGTGATTTTCTACCAGCCAAAAACAAGACTCAAACAAGGATAGCCGGTTACTGTGCAAGTAGCACAAAATGTTCCGAACATAGTCTTAAAACAATACAAAAAGTTTTTTCAAATTATTGTCGTTTTTTCGGCGTAGAGTGATAAAAAGAGCTGAACCCAAAAAAATTAGGGATTTGGTATAATTGACAGTCATAATAAAGTAAGCAAATTGAAAACTAATTTTTGCCGAGAAATTACAAGAAAAACGAAAAAAAATCAAAAACAATTTAAAATTTTTTTCAAGTTTTGCAGTTTTTTGAATGTTTGAAAGTTTTGATTCCAAAAAGGCGTTAAACTAAATTTACTCAAACAAAACTCAGTTATTGCGTTTTAAATTAGGCTATTGTAAGCTTTTAATTAATGAAAATAAGACTCGGTTTGTTCGCTCAAACTAAGACGATAAATCAGAAATTTCAAACCGGGTTTTTGTCGACGTTTGGAAAGTTTTTTAAATGTTTTTTAATGTGGTTCGAATCACGACTGCGAGGCCTTTAATATGATATACTCCCCTAAACCCAGTCCGATGATTGTTTGTGGTACCTGATTTTGCGTGAAAAACAAAAAGAACAAATTCGAAACATACTTCGAGCACGGTAGAAATATTTCGAGAGCAAGGTCAAAAATTTACCTTGAGCACAATCAAAACTTACTGATTGTCCCGAGGTAACTCAGAATCAAAGCGAAAATTTTCTTTCAAATATCAACATGATTTGAATGTTTTTGACTCAAATTGCAAACCAGTATAAAAAATGAGAAACAAATGGCCCACAAAGAGTTCATCTCTACAGTGCATTTAAATTGCAATTAACTCTGATTATTTCATTCTAATAAAAAAAGCATCGTAAGATGTTGCCCGAAAAGCATAAATTACAACATTTTAATTTCGAGAACACATGTTGTTTGAAAGTTGAAACATACCCGAATTTGGTCGAGCACGGTTGAAACATATCTTGCTTGGGTCAAACACAGTCGGGCACATTTTTTTTTGGTCGAGCACGGTCAAAACATAACTTGCTTAGGTCGAGCATATTCGGTACGGTCGAGCGCGTTTGAAACATACCAAATATTGGTCGAGATCGTCTAAACTTAATGTGAGCAACTTGACCCGGGAAGAATCTGGGTTCTTCAAAATCTTAAAATCTTTCCGTTTTTAACCAAAACTTGAGCGTTGCAATCGAATGGTTACAAAAGACAAAATTGTTGACAAAATAGTTTACGGTGGTAGCTCAGACCAAATGAGCAACCTCATCCTAGTCCAATTTAGGGAGGAAATCGTTTACTTATGGTTGAAAGCAATTTCTTTAAGCAAACCAGAATTCAGCATTATGCATCTCAACCTACTTTTTAGTTTTGTTACGTTTACTTTTACGGATGATGATTGTTCACTTGGTTAGTTTAGGGGTGAATTTGGTTCATTTAGTATTAGTTTCAGATAGTTTGGTTTAGTTTAAGGAGACCTGGGTGTGACTGTGTATCATTTTGGAGACTCTGTGTCCTCGACTGGTGCGGAACAGCAGCTGCACACTCCAAACCACTCCCACTGACCTCTTCGGGTTCAAGGAGGTGCGGTCACCCCCTCCGTCAGTTACAAAGCGACTCTGTCCCACCGTAATACACGTGCAGTGATAATCCACCTAAAGCAAAGCAAATTATAATATATTTAAACACATAATTATGACTAACCTGGACATTTTTGTCAAACCTAAGGAATCTGACAATTTCATCAGGATTTTATGATCCCGGAGCTTCTTTTTGGGAGTCTTGCCTGTAAATTCACAAGGGGCGGCAGGATTTCTCCTAATTAAAACTGCAACGGAACGTGGGTGCAATAATAATTTAACACAATAATTTATATCTGATGCAATAATTTATGTCTGATTACTTATTTGGTGTACTTAAGCTGTCAATCCGTAGAAATCTGAACAGCTCGTAACCTTTATTCGAGCATCGAGCTTTACCAAGCATGCTTCAGTGTCAGAAGTACTGACCTCAACAGTGATGAGGGGGTAGCCCCACTCCTCAGTCCAAGTCTGCATCACTCTCTCCACCGGTAACACCCCCTGTCCATTCCCAGCAATACTTCCTGCTACCCTCTCATGCTCGGTTGGTCCAACCCCTCCGCCTCCTCCTCCTCCTCCAACCTCGTTACCACAAGTGAAGATGGTGCTACAGGACATAATAAGCAACTCACATCACTGCTTGTTTTGAAATTAGCTGCTTTGCTTCAATACATGTAACGGGCGAATTTAGAGGGGGTTGACTCCCTGGCCACCCAAAGGATCTCCCTTTGATATTATTTCACGACCTCGAAAACTTAATTTTAACCACAGTTTTTTTTGAATGTTGCCTGTCTAAATACGGTCTTTTTAAGGTTTGGCCGAGCACTTAAGAGGAGGTTTGGCCGTAATTTCCGGTTATTGTTTTTGAAAATCCACCCTTTGAGAAAATCTTAGCTCCGCCCCTGCAACAGGCACTTGTCTGTTTGCCATCATATTCCCTCTCCAGCCTTCACAAACATTACGAGCGCAAACTGTGCACTGGATAGGCGCACAATTTTGTGTCTGTATGTTCCTGGATTCCAGAGACAAGTCTTTAAACATGTTCCAAAATGTAAGTGGATTCCACTTACAAAGTTTCAGTGGATTCCGCGTACAAATAACTGTAACGTAAACTTTGTCGGCACATTGATTTTGTTGCGGATTCCGCAGTGAACGAATGTAGGTAATTTTTCAGGATTCCGCAAATGTCAGTGGATTCCGCAAATTTATGCGGATTCCACTTACAATATGCGGATTCCGCTCACAATTTGCGGAACCGGCTTACAATTTCCGCAATCGACTTACATTTACGGATTCTGCGACAGCTTAAATTTACTAAACACATATACTATTATTTGTTCATGGATTCCACAAGTTGGTTCGGATTCCACACATTTTTTTGCGGATTCCGCAAAGTTCGCTGTTTTTTGACGATTTTGAGCAATACAGTGTTTTAGCTATTTGTCCGTGGAATCCAAAACAGCAGAGAAGATTTAAAAAAAATAGCAATGTTGCGGAATCCGCTATGAGCTGTTCAGATTTCTACGGATTGACTTATCGGAAAAGTTGCCATGCAGAAGGTAAATGAGTGAACTGTACTCGAGAAGCGACGAGTTTTTTAACCCCAGAAGTTCCAGAAAACCCAAAGCAAGCACAAATAGTTCGTTAAATCTATATCAGCTGTAGTATACTTTTTTACTCAAAAACATGACACGTTTTCAACAAAAGTGCAGTAGTTTTTTCTATTATCCGATTAGAACAGAATCAAAAAAAAATTAATCATTCAAATTGATATGAAAAAGAACTTTTACAAAACTATCTAAGCCATATTGATCTTGATTCAAAACAAGGTTCTTCAGTTCATAGTTGCATCAGGAAACTATGAAAGTTTAGGTGGTGATTTCAGGTATCTCAAGTCATACTTGATTAATTATTTTGATAAAGCTTTCTTAAAAAAGGACAAAATATTTGAATTTTCTTTTTTTCCATAACAAACATTTGTAGAATAATGGTATTTTTAAACCAAATTTCATAAAACAGCTGTGCTCTTAAATAAATTTTATAAAAGTTTTGAGCTTACGATATCAGTACCCTTCAAACAGTTTATAAATCCTTTGAAAGCGCTTATTTAAATGATCGGATTTGGTCTGAATAAAACAGCGCATCGAAACCATTAATATTCCGTCATTTTCTTCAAAGTTGGAGCTAAAAAAAATTGCTCAAGACCAATCCGGACCTTGATGGTTTTGACGGCGATCAGCTCTTTAATTTGTTAATGATGTTTTGATATGTTTTTGATAAAACAATTGAGATATAATTTATTTAAGAAAAAATTAAGATTTAAATTTGTTTCTATTTTTGAGCGCTTAAGCAATAATTATAACAAATAAACCAAAACGTTTGTACGTCAGGGCAGGTTTTTTTGTTTTATTTTTAAACCCCCCAAACGCTATATAAGAAAAAAGAAATTAATTTAGCGTCTTATATTTTAACAATAAGACCGAATTACTTGCCTCAATTCATTTCGGAACAATTTAATCCGTCAGTTATGTTGTTATAAGAATGCAATATATTGCAAGATGATTATTCTAAAGTGATCACGCTAGCAAATTTAAACTCCCATAACTTAAATTGAAATAATCACAAACGACTTTTTATCCATTTGACCTCCTGTCAACAAAATATTTCAGATGGTATAAAAAAACTCCCTCAAAAAGCTAACCTTTAATGTGAAAATTGATTCAAGTGGGAAAAACGACTAAAGCTCAAATATTCCGCTTTTTCTTTGCGGAACAATAATTTTGAAAGCCTAAGAATGAAGCATCCGTTTGGCCATTTTGGATAGAGATCACAAACTTTTGGTAACTTTAAAAAAAGTTTTTTGCACTATAAACTATTAGTCAGTTGTTTTCCCATCAACAAAATTTTAAAAAATCTAATTTAGTAGATAATTACTGCCCTAGTGATCAAAATGTGTTCTGATTTCAAATAGAAACAGAAACAAGAATTATTTTTTTGAGCTCACAAAGTGTGACGCCGCCGCCGCCACCACAAAATAAATATGTTTTTATTCCCTTGCAAAAGGAAGTGAAATGCTATTGGAATAATTCGTATAACGTTTTAAGCATTGAGAATTGAAACGACTATTCTCGTTCAATGCGAATAATAACGATTCCTCTCGTAAAATACGAGCATTCGAAACATTCTTCTCGTAAAATACGAAAATACGAATAGAGAATACGAGGTTAAGAATTAACTTCTCATTTGATACGAAAAGTGGTACGATTTCCCATCTGAGTATAAATAGAAGCTCAAAACTACGGGAATTCATTCCCAACAATATCTCTTCTAACGCCAACACCACTCCTCTCTTCAACCACCCCAACCATTCTTTAAAATAATATCCATTCTCAGTAAAAAAATCCCTAATCTCACCGTTAAAATAGATATTGAGTCAAAAGGCAACTTGCTGTAAATTCATACTAACTTCCTTTCCAATAAAATATTTCTCAGCGAATTTTAGATTTACTTTCTAAGACAGAAAGTAGAAAGGACCATTTATTCCTAGCAAGCGTTTTGTCCGACGTATATAGTTTTGCTAGCGTAATAAATTGGTGCGACCAGTGAGGCACACCTTCTAAAAATTCGCAAAAATTGCTTAAGTCTCAAAAAGAGATAAAAAAGCAAAGAATCCAATTCTCAAACTGGAGGATTGTTGAAATTTCTCTTACAAATAAAGTGAAGTAATAAATTTCCAAATCGGAAATTTAAGTTTTCTAAGCAAATCTATAAACTTTTCTATCTTTCTTTTTTTAATTTTAAGCTGAATATAATATGGCTGATACCCCAATATCCCATCCCAACTTGTCTTTAATGACATTTTCGGGAAACGATCCGAACCAAAATGCTACAACATTTTGGAATTCAGTTGAAAACAAAATTCTTTTCTCATTAGGACAAAGACCTGCTGATAATGATGCGCGACGCAGCTATGATAGCAGACAACGATCCCTATTCGGATCATTGTTAACTGATTCATCTCTTGAATGGTTTAATGATAATGTAACCAATGCTACCACATGGGCACAACTCAAGAATCTCTTCCTAAACAGATTCACTGACCAACGAGATCAGTTCAAACATAGAATTGATGCTGAAAATGCAGCTCGCCAAGATGGCGAATTAATAAAAAGTTACTTCCACAGAATTAAATCTTCTGTAGATAGAGGATGGCCCGAAAGTATTGATGAAACAGTCCACGCTGATGAAGCCGCTTAAAATGCTGAAAGGAATATACAGACCAGACAAAGTAGTCAAAAGTATATTGATTTCTCAATTAAGGGACTAAGACCTCTAGCCCTTAAACAAAAAGCTCGTGAATACATGATAGAGCATCCAAACTCGAATTGGGATCAATTCACAAATCATGTAATCACTAAGGATCTAACATTCATTGTTGCTACTGATCTTGCTAATAAGTCAACAATGGATAAAAGTCAACAACGGATAAAATCAAGAATCAAGAAGTTAGTGCAATCAATGATCAGAATTCATTTCAACGACGTCACCCTGACATCAAGGGAAGACCTAACAGTACACGATTATGCGAATATTGCAGAAGGAAGGGACATTCTATATCTAGATATTCGAAAAAGCAAGCTCAGGACGAAGTAAATAAGTTGCGAAAAGAGCTCACATCAAAAAATGAACGAAGAGTTTCATTTGAAACCGATGATAAACGAAATTGAAGACCAAATAATTTCCCTAACCAGAGTAACCCTAACCCAAGCAACCGGTTTTGGGATAACCAAAACAGAACTACTAACAATTCAAATCCTAGCCAAAATAACTATGGCATTCGCCATAATTATAACCACAGTAACAATGTGGTACAACCACGGAAACAATTTCCAAAAGGCTAATGCACAATCGTCTTTCAAAATGCCCCAAACCTATGATAATAGGTATCCCAGAGAAAACAAATTCAGAGAAAATGAACAAGTTGCTAAACAGTTCTACGACCAAGAAAATAGGCAATTCAATAGTAACCCTAGAGGTCGACCATATAACACTGGAAGCTATAATAGCAATAACAGTCGAGACTCAACGCGATCTCAATCACCAAATTTTAGATCGAATCAAGTACAGTCCTACCCACTGGGTTGAGGAAGAAGTCAATTACTGTGATGCGATCACTGATTTCTTTCCTTTAAACTATTAAAGTCTCTGAAACCAAGCGATGATAGTAATCCTAAATCAAGGATATATCTTAGCTTATATCATTTTGCCACCGGAGACAAAAATAATAATAATGGACTTGAAATTGAAGTCATGGTTGACCCAGGATCAACTTGTAGTATCATAAGCTACCCAACGTATCAGGAATTGGAAAAATTAGGTCAAAAAATGACAATATACCGATCCAAAATTAAAGCAAAGACTTATAATGGATCTGATATACGTATGTTTGGCCATACATCTATTCAATCTTGTTTCGACACTGATGGAAAGTATCCATCTAACCACAAAGTGTGGATAACTGAAGAAAAGACTGCTAATCTATTGGGAGTAGACTTTTGTCATCTCTTCTTAAATGCTCTCTACTTTGATATCCCCGCAGTTGAGCTAAAATCAAAAGAAGGTGTAATATCCTACGGGTTGATGAACAACGATAAGGAATATCCTAATGTTTCAAAAATTGTCTCAATTAATTTGAAAGAACCCTTGTTCATTCCAGCACGCTCTACATACTTATACAAACACTTGGCTGAAACAAATTCATACTTCGAAAAAGGGACTACATTCCTGCCTCATTAAAATACAACCAAAACCGAATTGGTTTTCACATGAACAGTTTGTACTCAAATTGAGCAGAGCCTACCTATCTTAATTGAGAATGAGAAAGATCATCCTGTCACACTAAACAAGTGTGTACTAGGTTATGCAGTAACAGACATTCAAGGATACGAGGATAAATAAATTGCTATCCACGATTGTGATGAGTTCACAACGAGAATTTTAAAGAAAAGTTCGGACTTCGATAGCTGTTTCATGCTGAACACTGTTGTCAATACTACACATGAAAGCAACAACCAATTATCCGGCCCATGTCTACAATATGTAGACTTCAAAAAAAAGGTTCATATTCGAATCGAATATGCCCATTGCGCATACCACATCTGCTGATAGAGCAATGAAAAAAGGGTTTGCTGAATCAATTAGCAAAAGGTATCCTGAGTTACGACACTTTTATAACTCAATACATGCTAACATTAATGATATTCTCATCTTCACTGATCCAAAATCTGGACAACTCATATATAACCTCATTACCAAACAGAGGTACTTTCAGAAACCCACTTACGACGCTATATTCAACACCTTGTCCGAAATGAAAGATCATGCTATAGCAAATAACATTCGATCTATCGCTATGCCCAAAATTGCTTTTGGCTTAGATAAAATGAATTGGGAAGAAGTTTAAAGTCATTGTCGATGTTTTCCAACATTCTGGAATTACTATATTTGTCTATGTTTCAGGACAAGAAATCATGGAAATGCCTGCCCTTTAAGTGTTTGATACAGAAAATGTATCAGAAAAATTTGAACAAATTGGTTCAGATATAGTCAAATTATGCAAAAATGAAAACGAAATAGCAACAGACTTTTCTAATGATGCAAAGAACCTTTGCAGGCCTCCCTTGAAAGAACAATTTAAAAAGTACCGAAACAAAGAACATAATGATCGGCTAATTGCCTTTCTAGTCAACCAAACGTTTACTCATTACTCCTCAATTGATAAAGACAATAGTAGTACTTTGGAAAAAATCAAAACTACTATTAAATTCTTGTCTGACTTCGATTTCACAAAGAGTGATATATCGGATGATGAGTTTGCAGATCTAATTCAAATATTGATAGAGGACCAAGATGTCTATTTTCATCACAAATTTGATATTAGAAAAACAAAACTTAAATTCCATATACCACTCAAAAAGGACGCAATGTTCAAAGAGCAACGACCTAGTAAAATCCCAGTCCATCTAAGAGATAAATTGGAGAAATTAATGGATGAACTAATCCAAGCAGGCATAGTCAGAGAACTAAATGAAAAAGATGATATGAACTCATGGTTCGTAAACCCAGTCATCATTCTTCCAAAAAAAGACTACCTTAAGTTGGTCTTGGATGCTAGGTATCCAAACTCAATCACAGATACTAGCAATTGTAGTTGGCCATTAGAACCACTACAAGTTCTCATGACCAGAATAAACGAATCAGACTTCACAAGTAGTGATCTCTCTTGCGCGTACCATCAAGTACCTCTAACAGATGAGGCCCAGAAATTAACAAGCTTTATCGTAGGTGGTAGACAATATTCCGACCAAGTCGGTTTCTATGGCTTGAAACCACTTCCAAATTTCTTCAGTAAATTAATGAGATATGCCTTTGGACCCCTCATTAAAGAAAAAAAAGCAATTACTTACATAGACGACACTCTGTTACAGAGAGTCAAAATAAAAATAAAGTGTTTGATACAACTCGAGAATATCATTCTCTCTTACGGAAAGCTAACTTAAAAGCCGCTCCTGATAACACTTTTTTCTTCCTAAGAAAAGTTAAATATCTAGGCCATGTTGTCTCTAAAGATGGTCTTTCCCCAATCGCTTCAAGAATTGATGATTTAAAAAAATTGAAATCCCCTGAATCAAAAACAGAAGTTCTAGGAGTATTAGGTGTCATGGGATTCTACAGCACATACATCATCAATTTTCACGTAGACGCAAAATGTCTATATGAACTGGCAAACAGTAATGATAATTTTTAATGGCTACCATGCTATGAAGAAGTTTTTCAAAAACTGAAAGACAAATTCTGTCATGATATTTCGCATGCTATACCTAATGTAAACTACCCATTCCACATTCACGCCGACTCCTCAAATGTAGGAACCGGGTGCATACTCATCCAAGACCTTCCTGAAGGGAAAAAAATTGTTTCTGCAAATTCTAGAGTCTTTGATGAGGCCGAGCAGAAAATGTCTACTCAACATCGTGAACTATGTGGAATAATATCAGCTTTGAAAACCTATGAATTCTACATTATAGGTTCACCCTTTCCTCTATACCTATATTGTGATCACAGACTTATTCTCTTCATATGGTCCAGAAAAGGACAACTATCGCATATACTTTTCAAATACCAAGTCGTATTGACAAAATTCAACAATTTGAAAATAATCTATACTCCAGGTTCAAACGTAGCCTTTCCTGACTTATTAAGCCAAAATGTACCCATCGCTGATATAAAAAAATATCAACTCGAACACAAAACTATTCCGAATGATATAAAAATCATCCTAGACAATGGAGAACAAATATGTTATTCAGTACTCCACAAAGACAATAATAACATATTTCAAAACGATTGCTATCCAGTCATTGCTCAAGTGCAAGACAAATTCTGTCATGATATTTCGAATGCTATACCTAATGTAAGCTACCCATTCCACATTCACGCCGACTCCTCAAATGTAGGAACCGGGTGCATACTCATCCAAGACCTTCCTGAAGGGAAAAGAATTGTTTCTGCAAATTTTAGAGTCTTTGATAAGGCCGAGCAGAAAATGTCTACTCAACATCGTGAACTATGTGGAATAATATCAGCTTTGAAAACCTATGAATTCTACATTATAGGTTCACCCTTTCCTCTATACCTATATTGTGATCACAGACATATTCTCTTCATATAGTCCAGAAAAGGACAACTATCGCATAGACTTTTCAAATACCAAGTCGTATTGACAAAATTCAACAATTTGAAAATAATCTATACTCCAGGTTCAAACCTAGCCTTTCCTGACTTATTAAGCCGAAATATACCCATCGCTGATATAAAAAAATCTCAAAACGAACACAAAACTATTCCGAATGATATAAAAATCATCCTAGACAATGGAGAACAAATATGTTATTCAGTACTCCACAAAGACAATAATAACATATTTCAAAACGATTGCTATCCAGTCATTGCTCAAGTGCAAGGCGGGAAAAAGAAATTAATTAATATCAGTGACAGAGGAGACTTCAGCATTGAAGATGCTCCAGAATATTTTGAGGAATCTTGTAGTGCGATTCAAAATATAACAGATTTCTTCCGATTTGGTAAGCAAATCAACCAAATCAAACGACTATCTATACCAGATATAAACGATGAAAACATTTATGAAGAAATTCCAGATGAAGTATCTGCACTTGATGTTCCTTTGGAGAACTCAGAATGGCTTGACTTATATGAAGGCAATGTTGAGAACAACCTTCTCAACAATCTGGTTAAAGCAAAAACTGAGTATGCTACCAAAACAAGATCTTTGAAGTTAATTGAACTCCTAAGTCTCCAATCTGAAGAGAATCAATCAGATTCTCTTGAACTAATAGAAAAAATGACCGACTTTGCTAAAGATGCAAATTTAGACGTTGAAACAATTATGCAAGAGCAGTGTAACGATACTGTAATCATAGATATCAAAAATTGAATTCGAAGTTCAACTCCCTATCCTGTTGATAAAACCCCTGATCCTTCTACTAGTCAGTCTAGTAGTTATGGCCACCGCCGCCTACCTAGCCGCAGTATAAGTCCTAATACTGGTCTCGCAAATGATTTTGGCCACCGCCACCAAAATATAACAACACAAAATAATACTCCCCTTCCTCCTAATTTCCCTCGTTTATCTGAATCATCAGAAAGCTTTACTGATGAAAAAAAATGTTCCTCATAGCTCTCAGGAAAGCTTCTATGAGAACACTCGATCCGCACCTGGATCACTTTCCGAATCTAAAAGACCTAAACGGACAAATCATCCTACAAACTTTTATGGAACTACAATTCCATCTAGTTTAATTGGCAAACTTAAAAGGAAATAATAAACACTAAGTATTTATTTGGCCTAACTCAATATTTTTTTTAATTCTTTTTTTTATTGGCCTTTTTTTCTTTTCTCTTTTATAAATCTTTTGTTTGTAAAAAAACCACAAAAACACCAAAATTAAACATATATACAAATAGATTTAAAAATAATTTTTATAAAGGTTAGACTTTATATCCGTTAAGGATTTGATCAGTTGAACAGCCGCCATCTTTTCAAGAGAATTTTCAGCGGCCCTAATCAGGCTCCTCACCGCAAACTGCAGCGCTGAATAAGGCCGCCACCAAGCTTGGTAGATCTCTTCTAACATAATGTCCAGCTCTATCTTTTTCCTAAAATCTTCTTCTGTTGCTGGTCTTCTGAAGAATTCTTCTTGAAACTAAAACAAATTTATATACTCTTTCTATGTTGCCATGTCACTTAAATAAAAAAAAATTTATTTTTTATTTTTGGGTGTATTGTAAAAGAAACTTACATCCTCTCCAAAGAATTAGGACAAAAAGTCCATTGTTTCAGTTGAAACCACATTGTCTCCACTCCATGGGCACTCGATTTTTCTGGCTAAATACTTGCTCTGAATTGAGCCTAACTCAAAAAACTCTCCGGAATTCAGTACCGGATACTTCCAGATACAGCTCCGATCCATAAAAAGCATAAACTCCATTGGCGTCAAATTTACCCCCTTTCTCCACTAGCCCATCGTAAATTCCCACCCTCCTCTCAACTTCCTTGTCCTCCAGCAAGGCTTCATGTTTAAAGTTTAACTCGTCCCGTAAATTCAAAAATTTCTCAGGGAAATCCACCAGATTGTCTTTATGCTCAATGTAATTCATTTTGAGCGATAAATTTTTTTTTATAATAGGATTACAGATCAAGTTTAACAGAAAGAAAATAAATGATGTTGCTTTTAGTCCTCTTGTATGAAGAGATGTTTTTTTTTTTTTCATTTTTTTCCTCCTCCAATAGGGAAGGGGAATGCAGTTGTTAAAAAATAACATTAGCATAAACGAATATAAATCTTTTCACTGCTAAATCTCAACAAATCAAAACTAGGTGAAAAACCACGACATTAAACAAGAGTGGAAAAAACCACAACATTACAAAACGAATGCCAAAGAAAATACGAATTAAAACGAGAGACGCCGAATAACAACGGCCAATCAGAGATTAGATTTGCAAAAAAGCAACAACAGCGTTTAAAGATCCTGTTCTAACCACTCTCGAGGAAATGCTTAAAGCGAGTACTTTTAAAAATTCTTTTACTATCATTCACCACCAAAAAATAAATCTGCAAAAAATTTATTTGGTTGGTCTTTTAACTCTAATAATACTTTGAAATCAAACCTCAGCATTTGATCCGAAAGAACAATTGTATGGAAATACTGCAAATAATCTTCGGGTTGCTCATTATGATTGTCAACTAATGATTTCTAACAAAATGTTCTCTCTAAATAAACTAGCACCTTGCAAAGTCCAACCAGAAAATATTAAAGTAACCCATGCTTATGTTACTCTTTATCAGAGACATTATCGCACAAAAGTAAATGCGACAATGTGTCGAATCAAAGACCAATCAATGCGTTGGTTCTGCGATTCTTTTGATTCGAGTGGTCGACAAAATATGCTCACTACTGATCTCCATTTATGTGCCGATCAATGTAAATCGGCCGCCGACAGATGCTATCTCAACCTAGGCTATGATAGT
Organism: Symsagittifera roscoffensis; assembly: GCF_963678635.1. Lineage (NCBI taxonomy): Eukaryota > Metazoa > Xenacoelomorpha > Acoela > Convolutidae > Symsagittifera > Symsagittifera roscoffensis. Next base: position 46,412,223 of record NC_087066.1, on the reverse strand, counting down.
ATTGGAAATATTCCTTTCAAATTTAATGTTAAAACAGTAACTAATGCTCATGCTGGCAAAGTTGACGGCGAACATCATAATGAATGTGATGGTCGTTCTTGGATTAAACTGGACACTTTTGAAACTTACATGCAAAATGTAACTCTGACTGTTAACCTCAAAGATGGAACTGTCAAAAATTGGCAAAACATTCCTTTGCCCTGTCCAGTGTCTACAAATGGATGTGAAACAACATCCTTAGACACTTTTGCTTATACTTGGGAAGAACCCAAAAATTGCATTTTCACTGTTTTAAACAGATTTCCGGCTAAAATGATTCGAAACGAAGAATCATACTATATAATTAAAGACAATTCTAGCCCGTCTATTCATTCTACCCAAACAAGGGATTCTCAAAAATTCATACTACAGGTGATGAATAAACCGCAATCTCTTTGTGGTCATCCCAGAATAGTGTATCCAACTTCATATGATTCACTTTTTATTGCATACACTGACGGTTTCAATATGGATACTGGAACTAACCCCAAAAACGGGAACTATTCATAATGCCGGCCAACCAAATTCTACTTTTCTCACAACAAGTGATGATTTGCCGCCACTCAAATTCTCAACTAGTCAAATTGACTACGAAGCTCATATAGGAACCAAATTGGACTATATTCTTTTTAATAGCTTCTACATGCTCAGAGCGGCCGAGTTAGCCCTTCTGCAAAATCAATGTGAGCTAAACATTCCTCAATATTAAATACTCTAATGCTTTCACTTGAAAGCCCACGTTTGGCTGGCTACATTTTAACTCAGAACCGCTCTATGTTTTTAGAGACCAATGGCAATGTTGCCTGGCTCTACCAATGTCCGAAATTTTATTCACCTTTGCAATTAATGGATGAATGCTATAATCGCATTCCCATTATGTATAAGGAAAACAATCGATTTGTCAATCCAATTACGCGACAAACTTTTCAGTCGGCAGATTTACAAGACTGTTCAGACAAACATTTAAATCTCTTTCAACTAGATGTTGATGATGATAAGTCCTGGATTGAATTAACCCCTCAAATAACAAGGGTTACAGGACCATATCTCTTTAAACCAAAAGAGATAGTTCAATAGATTAAGCATTTTTTAGCCTCTAGTCAAGGTACTTTAATCTACACATATGCTCAAATGCAAAAATTCTGGAATATGATTTCCGATAATTCAGAGATGAAAGGAATACTGCAAAAAGTATCCAGCTCCTTTCTAAACGCCCAAAAATTTCTTTTCACGGACTCATATAGCCCACTAGGCTCTTCTCAAACAATATATTTGGACTATGTCATCTCTCCAAACTTTTGGAAAAACGAATACACCCGTATATTCGGGAAAGTACAATACTATTTAGAAAAATGCGGAAAAGTCTTCGCCTCTTTTCTATTTGTGAAATTCATATTAGATTGCCTAGTATTCATAATGAAGGCTATGCATATTCACAAAATTACCGGCCACTCACTACGGTTTGGCAAAGTATTGCTTTCCGCCTCACACAATATACTTTTCACTTCCATAGTGACCTCAATTTTCACTCAAGATGAGCAAACTGAAAGAATAGAACAAGAATGTGATCAAAAAATACAAACCCCTCTTTTAGAGGAAATTGATAAAAATAAACCAGGATCGCATGTATCCTCACATCCAATTAACAAGTTTTGAGAGAAGAACTCAAAACTTGGATCACCCACCAAACCCAGTCTAATAAAAAATTCTACTGTTCTAGGATATACCAACTGTTTCAACTATGGACGCAACACTTGACGACGACTTGAGAGGATTTGAGGATCTTCTCTCACTCCTGCCACAAACCGATCCACTGGACTCGCAGATTTCAGCACTCGCTCAACAACCAACTTTTTCTACTACTACAATGCCCACTGCAAAACCGACCTCAACACGATCCGTCGTTGAGCCACTACTTCAAACCAATTCAGCTGTCCCAATAACTACAGCATCAAAGCCACCACCCCTAAAAGTTTCACCCCCTAATTTCAAAATACCACTGGTTCCCTCGATTTCCAGAATTAAAAAGCGAACCCAGATTGTAAGACCATATAAGATACTAACGGCAAATACGCCGGTATCAACTTCTCAATATCCAATGACCATTAGGCGACAGCCCTTACACCCCACTGAATTAAATACTAAATTACATATTCAGTTAGAAAGGGAACGATACATTAATTCTAACAGTAATCCCGGCTTCGATATGGATCTCAATTATGCTTTGAATCCATTAATCAACCGTTTTAAATTAGAAGCCTATCACCCCATAAAAAATGTACTCCATAACTAATTCCCTTCTTGAGTATCAAAAAATCTATGTCCCAGCAAAATATCTGACAGCAAAATTACAAACCCCCCAGTTGGATGACTATACTGAGCAAATTCAGCGCAGTCATATACATGAAACGCATCAAATCCGGGAGCTAAAAAAGCAAATCCATAATTTGAAAACAAAAAATCACCAACTTATAGCCCGGTTGGAAGAAAAATTATAAAAATTTATCCTTTCATTTAAAAATTTATTCTTTCGTTTTATATAGCTATGTAGTATAGCTATTGATTTTTCCTTTCTCAACAATTTTGACTTTTATTAAAAACAAAAAAAAAACAAAAAAACACCCTTTTGTATGAACCAGTCCTCCCCTCATTACGCATATGGACACCCACTTCACATACTACAGGACGAAAAGGAAACTTCGAGAAAAGAATGTTCAAGGAAGGATAAAATTAAACTGACCTGCAATTTTTTGAGAAACAAATAATTTTGATGTATTTAATTTTATAGTTAAATCTCTTGGTTGTGTAAACTCTATTTTGATTTATAAATGTAACTGATGTATTTATATTCATTCAAGCCTGACTCAAAGTATCAGATGTTCAAAAACATCTGCTACCTATCTTTACCGACAAACTATTAAACAAACTTCATGAGATTGAAAGAAAAAGCTTTGATCGATCAACAATTACCCTACTATTCAAGTGGAACTAAAAATGAAAGTTTTAGTTTTTTTCCTCTCCAAATAGGAGGATGGATATGTTCTGATTTCAAATAGAAACAGAAACATGATATATTTTATTGAGCTCACAAAGTGTGACGCCGCCGCCACCACAAATTAAATATGTTTTTATTCCCTTGCAAAAGGAAGGGAAATGCTATTGGAATAATTCGTATAACGTTTTAAGCATTGAGAATTGAAACGACTATTCTCGTTCAATGCAAATAATAACGATTCCTCTCGTAAAATACAAGCATACGAAACATTCTTCTCGTGAAATACGAAAGTACGAATAGAGAATATGAAGTTAAGAAGTAACTTCTCATTTGATACGAAAAGTGGTACGATTTCCCATCTGAGTATAAATAGAAGCTCAAAACTACGAGAATTCATTCCCAACAATATCTCTTCTAACACCAACACCACTCTCTTCAACCACCCCAACCATTCTCTAAAATAATATCCATTCTCAGTCAAAATATCCCTAATCTCACCGTTAAAATAGATATTGAGTCAAAAAGCAACTTGCTGTAAATTCATACTAACTTCTTTTCCAATAAAATATTTCTCAGCGAATTTTAGATTTACTTTCTAAGATAGAAAGTAGAAAGAACCCTTTATTCCTAGCAAGCGTTTTGTCCGACGTATATAGTTTTACTAGCGTAATACATGAAACCTAAAAACCCATTTTCAATGATCTCCGAGCCAAAAAAAAATGTTTTTTTTTCCACTAAATTGTTCAGAACAATGTATCAATATCTTTTTGAAAAAATTTTTCAATTCTTTTAAGTTACTCGCAAAAAAATGAAACGGATTGAATAGGCAAAAGTAAAACGAATAAAAGAAAAAAGGGCAGATCAAATGTTGAAAATCATATCATGTTGGAAGGGAAAAATCCGATTGCTGTGCAGAGATTTCCGACCGTAATTACTCTATTTTTTCCGAATACTTTTATCAAAGGTTTTTCTAATTTTAATGTTCTTGTTAATTAGCAAGCTTAGTCAGTTTAATGGTAAGTCACTTTTTTGGAGTTTCGGAAAAGAACTAAAATCTTTCCAGACAAAAACTGGATCGGTGGTTTAAGAAGTGCAAGTGAAATTTGCAGCTACCGTTGTTGGTAATTTAGCTATGACTCACCCCATTTGAGAGAGTGTGGCCCATAGGTCATAGTTGGAGGCGGTGGAGTACTTGAACTTGAGCAGGTATTCTCTTGCCCCCCTAATGAACAGGTCTTCTGAGTAGTTATAGGAGGGGTCGGTTTCGAAATCCGCCATTAGGTGTGGCATACTCGCCAAATTACTTCTATCACTGCCAATCTTGTTGCTGTTGTTTTCAGTTTGAGTGTTCTGAACTTGGACCATAGTTTTGTGGATCATCCCAATTAGGAAACATGACTTCCCGTATGAACTACACGCACACAGGTAAATCTCTTTCATCATCCTCGCGGTTTTTATACATTTTATACTTAATAACTTATTAATTAAATCTGAATCATATTTTTGAAAATGTATTTGCGAGGCGAAATCAGAAAGTTTTGTCTCTGTCTCAAATTTAATTTTCTTAAGCTAATTCGATTAACTTATGACTCATAAAATATGTATTTTTTTTATCACTGATTAGCAATCACGATCATGGAAGATGATAAATGTCGGCAGAAATCACAAAGATCAATCAATCATTTTTTAAAAATAAATGTCTTGCTAATTCTGCCGTTGGCAGTTCAAGAAGGCCGATCTTCAACAATGCCAAAAATCATCAATTTTTGGCGCTGCTGAACAATTTTCGGCGCTGCCGAACTGATATTAAGTTGAACAAACTGAATAATTATTTCCGAAATTAGCCAAAGTTTTTTATTTCGAAAACCATAAGAGTTCGAAAAGCATAAAAAGTTCAATCTTGTTTTTCTCGGCACTGTGTATGAATTTTTTTTATTTACTTTTTTGCAAATCAAAATCACAGCACTGTAAGTGCTTGACCCGGTACAAGGCTTCCTTGACTGCCTAAATTCTGTTTTTGAGCCAGTTCATATGAATAAAAATTACGCAAAAAATAATCCAATGGGCCAATTTCGAACCAATTTTACCAAATTGATCTTTTTTGTCATATGTAAAAATAAGCTTCTTCGATTTTATATGATATTAACTCACATGAGAGCCTCCAAATGCAGTTTATCACTGAGAATATTGCCATCAAACCAATGAAAAATTGATTGTCATACAATTAATCATGGCTATGCTTTTATCAAAAAAATATATATTTTTGTTCTATGGAATTGTGTGAAATTTTATGATGCGCTTTTTTATGAATTGAAATTGTATGACATTACTACTATTTTTAGTTAACTTCAGTTGAAAATTGATGGCTGATGATGAATGAGATAAGGAGCCGTAGCTGACAACATTTTGTCGAAGTTTGCCACTATGTCCGATTCAGTTCTGATTGTCCTAAAACATAGACATGAACGCAGGTCAGAACAACATACGAAATCATAACTTGCTTCAGTAGTTAAATTGATGATCAATTTCAATCAAAAACGATCATCTGCAAGAGGACTAAAAACAATCATTGTAATAAGGAGTGATTTTGTTTTCTCACTTTTGTAACTAAAAACTCAAGCTGTTTTTATCGTATTCAATATCGTATTCAATTATCGTATTCAATATCTGTTTGCCGTGGATACGAATATTGAATACGAATTTTGAGAAGAAAACGAATTTTGTCGACACATTATTTTTTCCGCAGATTCAGTAACGAACGAATAGTATTAGTTTTTCAGGATTTGGCAAATAGAGCAGATTCAGTAAGTTATAAGCAGATCCCGCAAATGTCGACGGATTCTGAGCACAATTTAGGGATTCCGCTTACAGTTTGCTATACACTGTTTTAGCAATTTGTTCGTGGAGTCTAAAACAGCAAAGAAGATTAAAACACTGGCAATGTTGCGGGTTCCGCCGTAAATCTGTTTTTGGACTGTTGCGGCATCCGCTTAAAATTTACAAATTTCATTGTTTGGCCTGATAATGTTACATTTTCAGCCAATCAAAGCCTAACCTATTAACAAGCAGCACTAGATAAATTTAATCGAAAAATTTTTTTTGGAGTTGTTGGAGGATATTAACTTGGTTTATTGTGGGGAGATGTTAAACTGGGCGATTGAAGGATAGATCCTTAATTAGTATTTTTGGAGTTTTTGCTGTATTTTTTGGAGAGGAAATTAACTTGGTCCTTGCCAGCAAACTAATATTAACTATGATTGAACAAAAACAAAGTTGAATCAACAGAAAAGTTTATCATAATAATTTAAAATCCAAGTGTCTTGACACTTAAAATAAATGTTCTGCTTTCTGAGACATCGCTCGACAGGTTGACAGGTATGAGTTAAACCTTTCGATTTACTCTAGGACTAGGTACAATTGATCTATACTTTATATCCGATGTATAAGATTATATCGGTTCGAAAAAATCAAATTATGATTTTTTTTATTAGAATGTTTGTAGTATTATGATTATGATCATTATTATAAATAATATTATGATTGCTATTTTTATGATCATAATCAGGGTCGGATCTAGGATTTTCTCGAGCGAGGGGGGGGGGAGGATTTTTTTCAAAAATTTTGACGCTCTTTTTTTAGGTCGACAAAAATGATTTTCCGAGCTATCCTAAAGCACTAAAAAGATGCTGTTTTAGCCAAGTTTTCTGCGCCACAGGCAAATTTAAAAAAAAACAGGTCAAAAAAGGCGTTTTTGGGAACTTTTTGGAAAATTTTGATTAAAAAAATGCGTTTTATTTTGGCGCGCGCTCCCCCTCAAAGTTATAATATATTGGCGCCAAAGGCGCCCTTAGAAAAATGTTAAGGTCAGTCAGCCAAAAATGGATATCTCAAAATACAACAAAGGGGGTCGATTCCCTGAGGGGGGGCATCCGCCATCCACGCCCCCCCCCCCCTAAATCCGCCCCTGGTCAAAATGATTATTATGATTATGAGTATGATGATGTTTTTTATGTTTTTAATGATTACTATTATCTTGATTATTACGATTATATTTTTATGATTATGGTTGATTTTCTCATGATAATTATCTTTTTTATGGTTATTATAATTATCATTGTCATGTTTATTTTGTTGATTATGATTTTCATGATAATTATGATTATTATGACTATGATAATTTTTATTTTGTGTTTTTACTATGATTGTTATGACTTTTTTGATCTTTATGATGATTAAGATTAGTATGATCATGATTATTAAGATTATGATTATGATGTTTATTATGATTACAATTATCAAAATGATTTTCATTATGATTATTATGATTGTCGGTTATGGTTTTTGATTTTTGATTTATGATTTTGATTTGTGATTTTTGAAGTATGATTTTTTAAATGATTATTATGATGATTTTTGTCAAGATTACTATGATGAATATGACTATAATGATGACTATGATTAATTTATGACTAGTATTATTAGGATTATTATAATTTTTATTTTGTATTATCATTATGATTATTATGATTTTTTATCCTTATAATCATTATGATGACTACGATTATTATGATTATGATTACAATGCTGATTATCATGATGTTTTTAATGAGTATGATCTTTGTAAAAAATCAAGAATATAATGATTAATATAACTATTATTATGATTATATTGATTATTTTGATTATTTTTGTGATTATTTCTTAATATTTTGTTTATTATGATTATTATGATAATAATAAACAGAATAATCATGTTTATTATAATAATGATTTTTATTATGATTAATACTATTACGAGGGCAAAGTGTGCACTGGATAGGCGCACAAATTTGTGTTTGTTTGTTACTGGATTCCAGAGACAAAATTTTAAACATGTTAACTTTTTGTCGGAACGATCAAAGAAAATGAAAGACAAAAGAAGAACAACGGGAGCGTCATTGTTGCGGAATCCACTTACAATTCACAAAGTGCACGGTTTGGCTTCGTATTGACTATTGTGATTATTATGAATACTATGATCATTAAAATTGTTAAGATTATTATGATTATCTTTTTGATTATTATGATATAATAAAAATTCTTATGATTACTATTTTGAAGATTTTTATGATGCCCGCATTCAAGTTTAGGCGTAAGTAATCGATTATAATGGATTATTATGGTGATTTTTGACATTTATAGTTGATTATAATTACCAAAATTAGGTGTTTAAAAGATTTATAATTGATTATAATCGTGATATTTTCCAAGAGATTATAATTTCTTATAGCCGATTATAATTGATTATAGTTCTTACAAAAACCCCTTAAAATCAATTATAATCGATTATGATCGATTATAATCTCTTATTCTGCCAAAATTTTATCAATTCAAAACTATATTCGAATTTTATCTAAAGGGTTATTATTTTTGTGTCAATAAGAAAATCTTTAAAAGAGATATCTCATGAACACGTTGGTTTTTGGTTCATCTGAACACAAAGTTTTACCACGAAGCAAAAATTTCAAAGATATCTTTTCATATTAGTGGAAAGGTTCCCGCGGTAGATGAAAAATAAATCTTACGAATCAATCATGAAACTAAATCAATTTGCTGATGTTTTAGTGGTTAAAAAAGCCTAAAATATTTATCACAAAACAACCCTAATGGGGAAGAAATGAGAAAAAAAACTTTATAAATTTGAATTGATTGGAAAATTTTCTCATTTTTCATAGGATTCAACGTCTACAAAAAACATAAAATTTACGCAATTAAAATGCAACTACGAAGACACAATAGGCAAACAAAATGGATTATAATCAATTATAATCAGTTATATCGGATTTTTGTGCAAAACTAATTTATTAGAAATTTGAATAAAAATAATGTATTATACTCAATTATAATTGATTATAATTGTATCGAAAAATAGACGAATAAACAATCGATTTTAGTGGTTTATAATTAATTATAGTTTGATTTTAAAAACAGAGATTATAATCGATTATTATTTAATTAAAATTGATTTTTTTTCTCAATTTCAGTAAAACTGGTACTAAAATCGTAATGTAATTGATTGTTAACGCTTGAAACTGGATGCGGGTGATTATTATTATGATTTTTAACATTATTATGATTATGATTAATATGATTATTATTATTGTTGCTATGAGTATATTTGAACCTGGAGACAGATTTGGATGTGGATAGTGAGTCTCTGTCCAAAGTGTCTCTCTTCGCAGTGCCCAGTATCTCTGTCAGATGCATAATGCTCAGCCTCTCCTCTTGGTTCATGTGTTGGGTGAGGAGGATGGAGAGGTAGGAGGCGAACCCCTCCTTCAACCACAAGTCAGTCCACCACGTAGGCGTCACCAGATTCCCAAACCACTGTAAAAACATCAACAACGACAACATAAACTATGTGGCTCCACCCATAATCTCCGTCGGCTCATTTTTTTTGAAAGTTTGATCGGTGGATCAACCGTACAATCTCCCCCCTAAATGACCAGCCGTAGAATTTCCCCCTAACCACGTATTAAATTTGAAAATTAATTTTGTATAATGTGCATTTCGAACAACCGCGCACATAAATATGGTTGTCCAAATTTTTTTGTGGGATTGCATTTGAATGCTGTAAATAACCTAAACTAAAGTATATTCAATCAATTTTACTCATAGTTATTTCCTGAAAAATCCATATTTTCTCCCTCCTAAATCGATTGGGGGGGGGGGGGAATTGTACGGTTGATCCTGGTCGGTTCCACATGTTTGATTACAAGACCATCGAAATATTACGACTTAAACCCTGATATACGAGCAGTTTTGCGGCTCTACACTTTGGGCTAGCGTCCGATCTTTTGCGATCAGTTTTGTGTTTTGACTGTGAGTCGCACTAAAAGTCTTGCTTGTCTAAGGATATTCAGTCAAACGGTCGGAACAAGAACTACAAACCTCGACCCGGGTATTCAAAGTCCTGATATGGATGGGAAACAACATTTTCCTGGTTTTGACTATTCATTCTCAGCCTCATTAATTATGTCACATATTTTTGAGGAGTTATGAGTACTAAGCACACGATTGAGATGTTTTTTTTTATTAACTAAATTAAATCATTTAGAATTTTCAATGAAAGCTAAATAGTTTTGGATACGGTCAAAAAACAAGCAAAACTAATCCTTTTGATGATGTAATAATGTTACTAAATGCAAACCCTCTTTAATAACTAAATGCAAACTCGTTTTAATAAAAAAATATCACAAAAAATTACAAGTTTGAAATTTCTCTTTTGATAAAAAAAACGTTCTGTGAGTCTTCTGGTGACTAATTTCTTTCCTCGTAGAAGAAATAACTTTCTGAATCAAGAATAGCTGGTTTTATTATCGTTCAAATTGAAAAAAAACTCTCTGATTTTGAATTTTAGTCTCCTAATTAACAAATTTCATTTTGGAGGAAAATTTGGGATTATCTTAATAATTTTTTTTGGATTCTGGCAAAAAATTCGATGAAATAATTAAATACAGCATGGTTTTTCTCAGAATACTATATTTTTAATCTGCTTTTTTGTAAGAAATTCCCTAAACCTATGATATTTCTAGCTAGCTGAAAAACGATGTAACTTTTGGTTTGCTGCAAATTATAGCCAAATGAAAATCTAGATGTTGGAAAAGAAAAAACTTTTTTTTTGTACAGCAAAGCTCAAAAATTTTGTTGAGATAACTATAAAAAAATTTCTACGTTGTTTTGAAAAAGTACCAAAAACAATACTTTTATTTGCAAAGCGCCAAATTTGAACTTGAAATAGGGAAATAGCTTCAATTGAAAAAATTTTAAATCTTACCTATCTATCTGCTTTTGTTATAAAGTTGTAACGATTTTAGTTTGAAGTTCAGAAAAATAACTATTATGACAACCTATTTTAAGCATATTTAAAGCAGAAGAAGGTAAGCAACGTTTTTTCTTCAGTTTTGAAACGATTTTAGTTGCCAGATTATTTGCTTTGCGTTAAGTCACCTGGTAGTTAGCCATTTCATAGGATTATTGATATAATCATAAAGATTTCGCTTTTTTTGAATTCCAAGATGAATAGTTTGATTACTCGGATTGGTGCTCAAAAATATGTTTCAAGACAATTTATCCACAAAAAAGAAAAAACCAAAACACGAGATGTTCAGCTCTTCACGGAGAACCGCTGTTGTGCCCCTGATTAAGATCTACAATTAACTTTTTTTGGTTCTTTTCTGAGCTTTGTCAGAGCTCATTCTATGATTCAGAATAAGGTCTACTCATAGCATCGTTTCTTTTTCGTAATGGTTTTTGCAGAGGCGGATTTAGGATTTTCTTGAGGAGGCAGCGGATTTTAAAAAAATTTCGAAAATTTTGACGACCTTTTTTTGTAGGTCGACCAAATTGATTTTAGGAGCTCTCCTGAAGCACTAAAAAGACGCTATTTTGGCCATATGGTCTGCGCCGCAGGCAAATTTTGAAAAAACAGGTCAAAAAAGCCTTTTTTGGGCACTTTGTGGAAAATTTGACAAAAAAATGGCGTTTTTTTCGGCGCGCGCTCTCCCTCAAAGTATTTATATATTGGCGTCCAAGGCGCTTTTAGAAAAATTTGAGGGCCTATTGGCCAATGGGGACCCTTTGCGTCGAAAGTGGGTCGAATCCCTAAAAAGGAAGCGTCCAGCCCCCGCCCCCGCTCCCCCCTAAATCCGCCCCTGGGCTTACGTCTATTTGGAAGTTTGAAAAAATATACGTTTGAAAAATTCTAGTTTGGAAAATTCTAGTCTGAAAAAAAATTTAACAGAACATTTAAGGTTGTGATTGTATGGTGTAGCTACCTGGTGGGCAATTTCGTGTGCGATTATCAAGGAGATGTGGATCTTGTCAAACATATGGGAGCCGAACAGTTTGTTGGACATGGAGATGAGGCCCCAGTTCTCCATGGCGAAGGCGGGGATTGAGGTGACGAAGAAGTCACACTTGGGCAGAGGGTAAGGGATCCGAAACCATTTCTCCAGCAACTCAAAGATCCTCACGCTACACCACATTACATCACATCACCACACATCAATTGAACATTCTCATCGCATTCACTCAAATTCCACTCAAACAACTTCCTTTTTTCAAAAACAAAAAACCCTTTGTCACTGTTTTATGATATTTTTTGGATCATGTTCATTAACGATCCCCCCAAACCCTATGGTGCATAGTTGTGATATCCTATACGGTATCTTGTTGGAAAACTAGTGATAATTCAAAAATAAATTCTTTGTTGTTTGAATTAATTGTTTTCTCTGTCTATTTTATAGTCACTGAGAGTGATACAGCAGATTCAAACTCTGAGCTCTCAGCCGTGTACCAATGTCTCTGAACGCGTGTCCTTGGACACCACATAATAATAATAATTGATACTACTGAAGGTTATTATTACATCATGCGATTACTGCTTTTGTAGTAGCAGTATGACATACCCCCTCGAGTGGAAAATAAATTTTTCTATATATGAAATAATTTATACTTTTAAGAGTTTTATACATTCAGTTCACAAAGAGTTCCCAAATATTGAAGAGTTTTTAATTGCAGACTTTAAACTTCCTTAGTTTTCTTCCAGGTCGATTCTCCAGCGAGGATTCCAATTTATTCCTTTGTCCAGCGTTGCGTAGCCGAACTTCCTCCTGAATAAGTGTCTTTCCAGTAGGCGTAATTTGGACTCTCTAGGCCTGTCGCTCCGTTCTTGAAAGTCCGTTAGTCTTCTTCGGTACTCCTGGAGTGCGGCCTAGAGAAGTGCTCCCCCTGACAACTCCTCCGATACTTCCTTAATGGAATGTTTGACTGGGTCCCCAAACCGTTTTGGCTCTTTACTCTTAGTCTGTCTTGAGCTTCGTCGGACTCCCGATTCTTCGGCGCTAGAATCGGCTGAAACCTCCTGAGGAGGCTCAAGTCTCGTATCCCGTTCAGATGCTGGCTGTACATGTCCTCTGAGATCGTCCGCGACATTTTGAACCCCCCCCCCTCTTGAGAAATTGGTCCGCAAAATTCTCCAACTCCGCTGGTGCCAGGTTTTGGTTTTGAAATGTGTCGAGGATTTCCTCAGGTCGTGTTTCTGAGTCTGTCTTCTTCAGTTTGACCTTTTGTTTGTTTTTTGGAGTGGAGCTCGATTGAACGTCTTTATTCGAGGTATCCAAAGTGGATGTTGATTGTTCGTTGCTCTGGTCGACTGCGGTAGCAGTTTTTTTGGGCGATTTTTCCGGTTTATTGTCTGGTTTCTTGCCTTTCGTCTTTTTCTCTGATTTTTTTAATGCAACCTCTTCCTGAGTTTTAGGTCCAGGCATCGAACTAGGACCCACTGAATTTGGCTTCGCTCGTTTGATGGTAAGATTTAGACCCCCTCCAGCTTCCGTGTCCTTTGAAGTTATGACTGTTTGGTTTTGTTGGAACCAATTCGCCGGGTTCACAAAATCTGCTAGTTCCACGGCCCGTCGTAGTTCTTCATCCGAATCATTGTCCTCTAATTTTTCTGGAGAACTGATTCTTAGAAGCTTTTTGTGTGGTTCCGCCGATGGACTTTTGCTTTCGCTCCGCGCTTTTTCTTGTGGCAAGCAAATTTTCGCTTGAGCGATATCCGATTTTCTGATGGATTGATCCTGTCGACGTTTTGACTGTCAAACCCGTTTCTGTCGATATTTTCCCCTTTAGCGGTTTTGTGAGCGCTTGGCTACTCTTACGTAATTCGTCCTTACGCAAAATTTTCTTCTTCGGAGACTGCGTATCATCCTGTTCCGTATCCTCAAAGAATCCCTTCTCCCAGGAGTAGATCATCTCTTTTTGTAGTTCTGGGTTAGATAGGCCTGTTTCATCGACAATCCGACGTAAGTCGTTTTTCGCTGCGTCTTTCCTTTCCTCGTTCCAGCGCGCGTTCGCTTCAAGTAGCTCCTTGAGAGATTTTGCTCTCTGACGATCCCTGTCTGAGTGTACTTGCTGTTTATGCAGTGGGCTGGTGTCCCTGTTGAGTTCCCCTTTTCTGACTATCTTCAGATTCTCCCGAGATTGGTCAATTCTTCGCTTTAGCTGTGATGCCGTTAGCGCCGATCGTTCCAGATGCTGTTTGTCTAAATAGTCAGAATTGTTTATAAACTTATCACGTAAGATTTTAAACTCGTTTTTTTTGTAAGTCTGCGGAAATGTGCCTGGAAAGGAGATAATAGAATAGTTTTCTGCTTGTTCCACCGTAACTCTCGCATTATGGTACTAAGACATAGTTTGATCGATCAGTTGTTTTCTTCTAACAATATTACAACCAATCTCCGTTTTATGGTTTGTATTATTCGTTCTTCTAGACCGCAACACCGATGATCACCCACCGGACAGAATTTTTGTTCGATATTAATATCAGTGCAAAACTTTTTGAGTGTTTTCTGAAAATTGGTCAGATCGTATTGATTCCAGAATGCCATGTGTGTCTATAAATGATCTCAAGAATTTTACCGTACCCTTTCCACTTGTTGATTTAGTGGCCTTTACCGAAGGAAATTTCGAGAATCTATCTATAGCTACTAGAAGGTAGATCTTTTTTCCTCGGTGGTTTTCTAACGGTCCCGCGTAATCTAATTGTACTTTTTGGCGCGGTTGCGTGAGCAGTCGCAGTGGTTTTGACGCGTTTTTTGGAATGAGATATTTTACGTTCTTACCATATCTGGTGCAACTACCACACTCTTCCGCGACGTTCACTATGTCCTTATGCATATGCGGCCACCACAGGTATTGTGACACTCCTAGCATAGCCTCTTGACCCGGATGCCCCCGATGAATTCGTTTGACCACAGCTTGTCTCAGTTGAAAAGGTACTGCCAGTCTATTGTTCACCAGAATGCAATCGTCCTGCACCGCCATCTGCGACCACAATGGATTCGTATAGGTCCCAGCAGCTCGACGCCCTGTTTGTCTCCTCTCTCTATGACTCGTCTGAGGCGGTCCATCCACGTGTCCTCGGAAGTCAATTCTGCCAGGAGACTTTTATCAAACAATTTGGAGAGATTGTCCAGTGACTCCTCCGTTTGCTGTTTCTGCAGCTTTTGTTTCTTTTGTTTAATGGAGCTTTTGGGTGGTTCAATTGCGCACACCTCTTGGTCGCTATCCGTGTCTTCTGTGGTTTTCAGATCCACCTCGATTACTTGAACATCGTTCAACTTTCTTTCGTTTGGATGAGCCGGTGTGATAATGATTGGTACTTGATCGGTTTCCTCCGGAGCTTTATCGGTCTCTTCCGATGTTGCCACTAATTCCCGATTGATGTTTCTTGTAGTTTTTGATTCTCCACCGATCAATTGCCAGAACGAAAGTAGCCTGTTGTCCGCCTCTTTTTGTTGGTCCGGTTGCAATTGGCATTTGACTCTTGATTGTATTCTTGTCTCGCTGTCCGAGCTGTCTCTGTTTTTGCGACCTCCGCGAATTATTTTTCTTGTGCGTTGCAGTGTCTCCGTAACCTCCTCCTCTTCGGACAATTCGTTTGTGTTCGACAGGGAGCTATTCCACTTCGGGTCCAGAATGCTCTCCTCTCTGTCATCATTTTTCCATTCCTGTGGTGTATCCGACCACGAGTCGTATGAACGATTGAAATTTTCTGACATCTCCTTTTTTGAGTCTGTTTTTTTTCTGAATTTTTTTGACTGATTGTTGAATTGTTTTTGCAGTTTCTTGCCACGACTGTTTACTGAGTTGAAATGAAGAAAAAATGATCTGTTTTCTTTGTGAGCTGCTGTTTAGCTGTTTGTACGGTCGCGAAAGTTGTTTTTTATCCCATAGCAACCACTAAGCGTTGACTGTTTAGCAACATTCCTTCTAGAATGTTTTAGAACGTTTTCGTTCCGGTTGAGCGACCCAGTGCTTTCTAGTCTACTGCTCATGCAGTATATTGCTTCACGAAAAGAGTTTATTGTTGCCACTACAAACCTTTCGTCTAATTCTGATTCGGGCCAAGGATCATTATATTCATCATGATAAATAATCGACTATCCCCATGTCCCTCGCCGGAATGTGAACTATTTTAAATTGATATGGCAACAGTTGATCGACCCACCGGGTCAATCGGGATTGATATGTTTGTTTTTACTTGTTCCCATCTAAGGCTGATGTTAGGGCTTTGTGATCTGTTGCGATGGTAAATGTTTTACCTAGAAGGTAATGTTTGTATCTGTCAACTGTCCAAACAACTGCAAATAACTCCAGTTCATTTGTTGAGTGTTTTTTTTCTTGTATATTTAGGTATCTGGATGCAAATGACATCGGAACCCACGATCCTTCATCTGTTTGTTGTTCTAATGTAGCCCCCAAACCATTGTGGCTTGCGTCACATTTAACTCTTGTTTCACGATTAGCGTCATAGTAGTTTACTCATCCCCCCACTCCAGTTTCTATACTGGTAGTTTCATTTTTTCAGCTTTTTTCTTTTGATTCTCCTCTCTGAGAAGTGGCCGCAAAGTTTCTGTTAAGCTTGCCGTGTTGGTTATGAATTTTGCTAGATGATTTATACTACCCAGAAATGATATTAATTGCTTTAGCAATTTTGGTGGATTTAGATTTTGTTTCGCTTCGGTTTTAGTAATTTTTGGACTGACCCCTGGCTCCGAAAGGCGATGTCCCAACCAGTTCACCTGGTTTTTGAAGAATTCGCATTTCGAAGTCTTTAATGCCACATTTTCATCATCCAATTTGTTCAGTACCGTTTCTACTAATTTTTCATGTTCTATTCCACTACTTTTTGACACAATGAGCATGTCGTCCAAAAAACAAAAAGTGTTTTTTGCGTGGTTAATAACTCTGTCCATAGCTTTTTGAAATTCGGCTGGCATGTCTGCTAATCCATAGAACTCTTTAAGGAATCTATAAAGCCCCGGTTGCCTTTCCACCAACGATATTGAAGTTACACCGTTTAGCTGTGTCTGCAGCCAATTTTCACTGGCTATACGCGTACTTTAAACCCAACACTGTGAAGTAAAGTGTGCCCTTTTTGTTTTCTGTAACGATTTGGCTTACCCCATCTATGAGTTCATCTACATTGGGCCTTTGGTACTTATTTTTGAACAAATGACTGTTTATCGGTTTTGCGTCCTTCGTCAATTTTCTCGAGTCGTCCTTTTTTAAAGTTATTACAATTGGGGCTATAAAGCAATCACTTGTATTTTTGTCCAGCTTTGTGATATGACCTTCTGTCAACATTTTTTCAATTTCTTTTTCTACCTCGTCCTGAATATGAATTTGGATTCTTCTCCCCTTTTCTTGAATCGGACATAGAGGGTACTTGAACTTTGAACATACAATGTGCTTTTTTGAGATTCCTATTCTATCAAACAAATCTCTTAATTTATCAAAGAGTTTGTTTTTCCAACCTTCTGACTGCTCGCACATGACCACGTCAAACCTGGACAGTTATTTTGGAGCTGGTTTTTGTGTGGTGGCGATCCCCACTTGTCCTTGTAAGTCCAATCCCATTATGCAACTGGTTTTACGTTCCGTCACCAGAAAAGTGGCTCCTTTCACCTCTCAGCCTGCCGAACGAAAATTTGTCTTCAATGCCCCCCATACACAGATTGGTTGTTAATTGTAGTCGACGAACTGGGTAGCCAAGTTCAGTTTATCGGACGGAATGAATCTTGCTTTGTTTGATTTATCGATTATTTCTTTTGTCGTCGCCCAATTTAAGAAAGAGACTGGGTCTTCCGGATTCTACCGTCAGTTGTATGATTTGGTTATCTATTCTCAACATGGCCTTTAGTGATTTTACCCTGTTCGACGTTGGGTCTTGGAGTAAGTCAATTTTTTGAACTCTTATCTTTTCCCCATTTAACTTTATATTACTTTCATTTATTCTATCGCCCACGTATTTCGAGATTCTTTCGTTCTCCGGCCGGTGTGTTTGTATTGACATTACTTCAAAATCACTGCATGAGCCGAAGTTGTCTCTTATAGGATCACATTCCTCTTCTGATCTTTCGGATGCTTCCGTGACTTAATCACTTGTTGAGATCTACACAGTTTTGCAAAGTGGTTGGGTTTTCCGCAATTCTTACAAATTTTGGCCAGTGCCGACCAGCAGCTTTTTAGATGTCCCTGGTCAAATGCTCTTCCGCATCTATTACATGGTTTTGTTTTCCCATTGGTGTTGTTATTTTGTCGTTTATTCGCTTCCCTCTTATATTGTTGATTTTTTGTGTTTCCTTTTGAGTTCCTGGCAGCCATCACTGGTTCTTGTTTTATTCTCACCCCAGAGTTGTAGTTGTTGCCCGTTCCTACTGTTGCTGCTGCATTTGTCTTCTGAAATGCCCTTGTAGTCAATTTGCTATGTTCAAAATTTATAGCTCTCTTCAACACTTTCTCTGGATCTAGCGTTTCAAATGTCAGTGTATCCTGCAACGTCATATTTTTCAATTTCGAAATGAATAGGTCACGAACTATCTTACGTTCCAGTTTTCCAAGTTCTGATCTGGCTTCTTGAGCAGTTAATGCTGCGTGGAATGCCTCCAGTGATTCCCCGGATTCTTGCATTCGTGTGAACAATTTATATCTTTCATAAGTCACGCACTCTACCTTTTGAAACGAGACCGCTGCTAGCTCTGTAATGTCCCTGAACGACATTTTGGAAATTTCGGCGTGTGGATTTTTCTGCAAAAACCTCTTCTTTCCTTTAGTCCCTAGAGAGAGGAATAATCTGGATACAAGCTTCTTCTGTACCTCATTATAAAAAACATTGTGTCCAACCCTTGGGCCCCGTGTTCTTCTCTCCTCATTTTCCAGCATTACTCGATCTCTTGCTAGCTTGTCTCTAAGATTTCTGGCTATCGTCACAGCTTCTTTCTCTCCCTCTCGTGGCGTTTCTGGTCGTGGAGGGGGTTCTTCTAAGATGTCTTTTGGTTCCTTCAACATAACTTCCGGGCTTACATTTTCTTTTACAGTTACTGCCATTAGGAATCGCTCGAATAGATTTTAAATTGCCACGGTATATTGATATTTTTTGGATCATGTTCATTAACGATCCCCCCAAACCCTATGGTGCATAGTTGTGATATCCTATACGGTATCTTGTTGGAAAACTAGTGATAATTCAAAAATAAATTCTTTGTTGTTTGAATTAATTGTTTTCTCTGTCTATTTTATAGTCACTGAGAGTGATACAGCAGATTCAAACTCTGAGCTCTCAGCCGTGTACCAATGTCTCTGAACGCGTGTCCTTGGACACCACATAATAATAATAATTGATACTACTGAAGGTTATTATTACATCACGCGATTACTGCTATTGCAGTAGCAGTATGACATTTTTTGGATCATGTTCATTAACAATCCCTCCAAACCCCTATGGTACATAGTAAAGAATTGCCATCCCATGCAGAACAAGTTCAACGGTTAAGCATATTTAGTGAATTTTGTGCCTTGTTACAAATGCCCCCTTCGCAATAGGGGGTTGCAATAGTAAGCAAAATTCCATCATTTAGCTAACTAACCGAAAACTTGCTCTAGAGTTGACTTCAGCTCTCATGTAGAATAATTTTGTGGAGGGGGACAGAAAAGTCATTTTTTTGTCTTAACGTTTCAAAAAATCCAGAACATGGCGTGCGGCGCAGCCAACTTTTGTACAAATGGTTTCCTAAAGCTTTGATGTGATGAGTTGATGTGTATGCCTTATTTCCAGGACCAGCGTTGCATTCTCCGCCATCCAATGTTCCACGTGATAAGTTAGGTTCACCACTCTCCCATCTATACTAGTGTAATTGGACTGTAACTTTGTCATGTTGTTGAAGAGAGTAAAAGCGACCAAGTAGGTGGACATTTTGGGACTGGCCCCAAACTCACTCCGCACCCACTCCACCTCCTCCCCCTCCTCCCCCTCTTCCCCCTGCTCCCCCTCCTCGTTTGTAGAATTATACCACGTGGTGCCATTCCATCCCCCGTCCCTTGCTCTCACTATCGTTTGCTCATCTCTTGTATCGATGCCCCCTCGTTCTGATTCTGAAAATAAATTGATTTCGTATTATTAATATATCTATCCAGCTATAAAAATCAAGACATTTTTCAAAAACTGCTATAATGAGTCATTTTTGGCCATTTTTCTGCAAAAATTTCTCTACGGGGCATTTTTTTGTTGGCAAAATCGAATTTTGTTTAGGGTTATGAAGAGCATGCAGGAAGTTTATTCTTTTTTCGTCCTTGATGTTTTGCTTTCAAAACTAAATTATGTGACCTTAACCCAGTGATCTTAACACTTGAAGTTTTGATGCGACTAAGTTTTATTGAGTTATCAGTATCATTCATCATTGGTCCGTTCGAAGATTTACTAGGAAAAGGGATGAACCTGTGAACAATGACTCTAACGAAACAACAACTCTATTTAAGGACTAATTTGCAAAACTCAAAGATGGTAACAACGAAATGGACTCTAAAGTCAGAACTACTAAATCTATTCGAGGCACTTTTGAAACGAATCAGGGCTCAGATAAATTGCAGCAAGAAAGATTCCTTGAGCACAGGTGCAGATCTATGAATTTCTCGGATCTATGAAAATTTCGACGACGACTTTTTTTTTTAGGTCAACCACATTGAATTTCTGAGCTCTCCCAAATCAGTATACAGACCCCAATTTGACAGAATTTTCTGCGCCGCAGGCAAATTTGTGAAAAAAAACAAGCCAGAAAAGGCGTTTCTATGCACTTTTTGAAAAATTTCGACCAAAACATTGCGTTTTGTCGGCGCGCTCCCCCTCAAAATTAGTCTAGATTGGCGCCAAAAGCGCCTTTAGAAAAATTTTAAGGTCAGTCAGCCAAAAAAGGATATCTCAAAATAGCACAAAGGGGGGACCCTTTGGGTCGGCAGGGGGTCGAATCCCTGAAAGCAGCGTCCGCCCCCCCCCCCCCCACCCTAAATCCGCTACTGCTTAAGCATAAAGAACCAAGATTCCGATGCTACGAAGTGGATGCTGGTGAATGTACCCTTAGATTTTTCGGGAAAAGCACTAGTTTGCATGGAGGTTTTTTCAAACCCTATCTTATTTTATCGGGATCTGAAATTCACCAACAAATAGCTAGCTTGATGTAGAAGTCATCAATTTTTATGATGAGCTTAGTTTTTTTTTAAATTTTTTAAAAATGATTACTATTATAACCAGTAGTATTAATTCAACATAAGGATTTTTGAAAGCCTAGAAAACAAAGATTTATCTAATTGAAAAAATAACTTTATGTGCTTTTTACAAAATTTTGAGTGACAGCTAAAACTTAGGAAAAAATGTTCTTTGCAAATTACTTTTCCGGTATTTTAGAGAGCGTTACAAAGTTAGACGAACGTGTTTTTTTGCGACTATTTCAGTTTTAAAAGTTAACCAAAAAATAATAACTTGATAGTGAATTTTCGCAGCTTCCAGCGTTGAACATTTTTAATAATCTTCTTTGAACAGCCTTTGGCTTAATTTATATCGGTGCAATAATCCGACAGAAAATGAATTTAATTTTCAAAAAAAAGTTTGACACTATCGTTAGGTCTCTATATAAAAACCTAATTCAGAAGCTCTATTTTTTTCCAAGTTACTAAAAAACTTGGTTGAACGTTGACCATTTAGCACTAAAAGGCTAATACAAAAGGTTTAGCGTGGCCTAGGGTCTTCGATATTATGAAACAAACAAGCAAAACATAACAAGCATAGCCGGACACTGTAATAGTAGCACACAATGCTCCGACCATTTTCTTAAGAAAATTGAAGAATAACTTTTCTTTAAGTTCAAAAGTTACATTGTTTGAAACTGATAAAAAAAATAGGCATATTGGAAAACATTTTTCGAAAAGTTCAACCAATCAATTTTTAAAAATTTTTAGTCATAAGTTTGTTGTTTTCTAAAACAGCGCAATAAAACTTCATAAAGTAGTTTTAGTCGAGTAGAACTAAGTTTTCACGGCTTAACTTAAGCATAAAAAGGGTTATTTTTCACCTACTTACCACCTTATTCGCTCAGAAATAGATGAAAAAAAATTTCGAGCGGTTGTTTCTCTGCATGTTTCAGTCGGAAACGTCCGAAGATTAATTGTGGTACCTGATTCTGCGTATAACACAAAAAAAATGAAAACAAACCCGAATACAAAGCTCCTCCCCTGTTTCAACGGTCGGAACAAACACTTTTAATTTTTACTGTTAAATATTCTTAAAAACATGAAAAGTTTTAGTACTTCAAACCCTAAGATAACTTACTCAAAAGTTAGAAGTTCATGTAGAAAATAGGATCAACCAGTGTTTAAAGCACTTACACTTAGTTTTTTTAGAGCTAAAATTTTAACAATTGAGATGAAAACGATAAAATATAAAGCAAAGCTAATAAATTTTGAAATTTTTTTTGAAGTGTTAGCAGTTTTTTTTAAAATTGCAAAATAGAAACACTCACAATGTTAGTATGATTTCAATTGAACACAGCTACAGCTGCTATTTGGATCGATAGTATATAAAAAGGCAACCTTAAAAAAACTATGTACCAAAAATTGCTCCGTCTAGTTAGATTCAGGACAAAAAAAATGAAGACCGTCAAAAAACAGCTGAAAATGTTTTGAGAGGGAAAAATTAATTTTTAAAAGTCGCTATTTTTCCAAAGCAATAAAAGATAAAAACACGAAGGGTTGAAAACACTAGCCAATAAATTTATTAATTTCTTTGATTCGGCATGGCGAAAAAAGCTGGCACAAAATAAAAATCTAAACTGAGAGACGGAAATCAGAGTTATTGGAAGTCAATCCTGCTAACGATGAAAAATTTGAAGCATTTTTAGGAAATTACTCTGAGGTTCTTACTCTTTACTTTCAAAAAAAATAATGGTGCACTTCTGTGCTGTAGAAAAATTTTCAATTGAGAGAAGAGAGAGTGTTGCCCAGCTTTCCTATAGTTTGCAAATATTATGCAACCCATAAAAAAACGATCCTGCTTGAGGAAATCAAACGAGTAAAACGTTTGATTAACGTTTGATTAGAACAATTACCATTTATCAGCAAATTATAAACAGTTGCCACTTATTAGCAAAATTTATGAAAAACTTCTGCAGAAACGTATCTTATCATTTTGTTTAGTACTAGGTACTGAACGAAAATCAATTTACCCGGGTTGACCTCCATAGACCGAAAATGCTAATCATGCAATTTCATACATTTTTGCAAAATGAGTTTAACCGAATTTCAAAGGTAATTTATAGTTGTTTTGGTATCGAAATTGGTATCTCTTCATAAAAAATTGATTTCCGTAATCAAACAAACATTTTTTGAAGAAAAAAAATTTTGCATGCAAAATTTAATTTTTTTTGTGTATAACGTAGTCCTGGATATGCTAATAATGAATTTTTTTTCCTTTTCTCTTCATAACTTTTTTCAAAAACGCTTAAAAATCCTCTTTCTTTTGTATGACATGTTTTTGTATGTCTGGTAATTTAAAAATTCATGTTTTAGAAATAATCATCTTTGAAAATTAGTGCCAAATTTTTAAAGTTCATTACTTTTGTTATATTATTTGTCTGAGACAGAAGTAACACATATCAGGCTGTTTCCAATGCGTTTTTAATGCGAGGCGGCAAAACCGTTGGTTACCACGTTTGAGTAATCAAGGTTTATGTCATTTGTGTCATTTGTGTTCGGTTACGAGCAAAACCAAAAAATTTTCAGAAATTTAAATGTGAAAAATTAATATTTTTGGTTTATGGAAAAATGCTGGTCATACAATTTCCATACATGAAAAAATACTACTCATAGACCTTTCATGCAATTTTTTGTACGTATGGAATTGTATGGAAAGTGTATGACTAGCATTTTTCCATATAGGGAAATTGTATGACTAGTATTTTTGGCCATCCCGGGTAATTTACATAAGTTTGCAGAACCAAAGTATATTTCGTATATTTTACAGAATTTAATAGACTGAAGTTATTTTTTGTACAAAAAAAAACTAAAAATACATCAATTGATCCTTCTACAATTTTCGACACTCGATATAGTACTTTTCATTCATAAAATTTGAAATGTGAAAAACCAATATAACTTCAACAATCAAGAGTCTCTTTATCAGTTTCGGAGTGTTGTGACTAAAAATAAGAGCTCGTCATAATACAGTGCTGATTTAAATTATCCGGACAAAACGAACAAAACTTGAATTTTCAAACGCATTTTTCTCAAATTGGGTTAAGATTAGACAAAAAGTGAAGAGGACAAAAGTTGCTTAGAATTTCACCAGAATTTATATGGTGCTATTTTTTCTCCGAAATTCTCAACCAAAAATTTACCCCAAAAATGGGTCATTTTGGCTTTTTTCAATTAATCAAGAATTACGCTGAAACTACTTTGTTAATTGTTATAAAAATTATATCACAGGAAGCCTCTTACGCAGCTTAACAAAGTTTAAGAAGGGTTAAATTTCCAAAAATTTGCGCAAATTGTTTAAAATTTATTTTTAAACCGAGATTCTGGGTTTTATATAGTAAAAATCACATTTATTGACTATCAAGTGAAAATTTTTTCATTTATACTGGTTTTTGGAGATTTAACCCCTGTTGAGCTGCGTAAGAGGCTTCCTGTGATATAATTTTCATATCAATTAGCAAAGTAGTTTCAGCGTAATTCTTGATTATTTGAAAAAAGCCAAAATGACCCATTTTTGGGGTAAAATTTTGGTTGAGAATTTCGGAGAAAAAATGGTACCATATTAATTCTGGTGAAATTCTAAGCAACTTTTGTCCTCTTCACTTTTTGTCTAATCTTAACCCAATTTGAGAAAAACGCGTTTGAAAATTCAAGTTTTGTTCGTTTCGTCCGGATAATTTAAATCAGCACTGTGTGTGATCAAAGTAAATGACACAAACTAATTTCAAAGAACGTTTGAAAAAAATCTCAGCAAACTTTAAAGTCAGAAAAATTTTTTGTTTAGGATGTTAATTTAATCAAAAACTGTTTTCAGTAAACAAACGGAATTTGCTGAAAACAGATAAACTAAAAAATTTGACCTAGAAAAATAATTTTAATATGAAAGTTTTGATAAAATCCGTCACTTAAGAGATCAATTATAGTTTTGTATGTAAGCAAACCCATGTCTTTGAAATTACTTGATATTAATGCAATACGAGGAGTTACGGCTTTATTACATTTTGTTTTCGATAATGAAAATATTTCAATAACTGTATAATTGAAGACGATAAAGCAACCTAGAAACTGTAACATCAGAAAAAGACTGGAAGTCGGTATACAAAAACAACCAATGAAAAGAAAACAATCAACTCTTTATCCACAACTATATCTTTTCAATGGATGATCACCTTTTGAAATAAAAGTCAAATCGAGGAATTCAAGGTTTATTATTGCATACATACGCTAGAGTTCTTTGTAGAAAAATCTATTTTTTTAACCAGTTTTTTTGTCTCCTTTTTTAGTGAGAAGAAACTGTTTGTTCCTACAGGCTCCACTCGTCAGGTATATTTTAGTGTAAAATCATCTCAAGGATGCACTAAAAAATTATTTGAAGTTTTGTAATTTTTTTCTTTTTCTCCAGACTGCTTTTCGAATTTTTGAACATAATTATTTTAAAGGACATCGAAAAATTAATTTAGTCGACAAAGTTTTCGAAGAATTCCGAAAAAACTCTTCTTGAAAAACTTTTAACACGGTGCAGTTTTAATGATATAACTGGATAAAAATAAAAAGTTGGTCTGATTATTCTTACATCAGTCACATCTCAGTCACAATTTATGGCTGGCTTTGTACTTTGTCATTTGGAAAGCTTGATTTTGTTTTCATATTGGTATAAAAAATGAATTTCTTAATTAAAAACCTGTACCTCGTGATTTCAGGCAGCTTCGAGCATAAGATTAGATCACATTCTAGGAAATACGGTTTTTTTGAGCACGCTTTGAGAATTTTTCTAGGAATATGTAGAAATTTTTTTAGTTGGTCTTTAGCTTATGAGCAGAAAAGATTACACGAGAAAACCAAAAATCTTTTTTTTTTACCAGTAGATTGATTCATTTGACAGAAAAAGTTAATTATTTGTAATTGTTCTCCGCTAATGAGGTAACTGAAAACTAGCCGTGCTGGCTTAATGGTGTTGTTACAAACGTTTCAGATTTGTATTTGTAAAATTTTTGCATAATTCTGTAAGTAGTTAGTGGTTGGAAATAATTTATTTCATTATCATCAATCAAATGTTTTCGGAGGTTTTCCGCATTATGCCAAGATACGAAAATTTTCTCAAAAAACAGGCCAAAAATGAAGTTTTAGGGCATTATTTGTGTTATATTGAATCATCAAATTTATATTGGATTATGCATTGAATAGTAACCAATCATGATCGACTTTTAACTGAAGCTTAAATAAATTTTATAATTGATCATTCACCTGACCAAACGCTTTACTGGTTGATTGACATAAGAATCATCTCAGCCTAACCTCGCTTTTACTGGAGTTTTCCCAGATGCATTGAGCATGCGGAAACGAAAAGTAATACATAGACATAAAACTGGACAAAGGAGTTGCAGTTTTAAGACATCTCTTTGTACTTGTCCCAATTGGCACTAAAAGTGCGTTTAAAAATTTTTAGAGTTGTTTGATCGAAAAGGGATATCATAAAAAAGTACCCCCACCCCCGCCGGCTCCTAAATTCGGTCCTGCCTTCACCTGATGCTTGGAGGTCTGTTGGGGTGTGTTGTGTCGAAAGTTGTGTCATTTGAATTGGAGTGCGTGACATAAGGGGCATATTGGAGTAGGCCTCGAAGTCAGGGCGGTGGGTGATTGCTATTTTGAAGATGGCTTTGAACAGCGGCTCGTCAAAGCAGGGGAACACGTACTTTGCATAGATCGGCTCATGATGTGTGTTCGCTGATATTCGGGTATCAGGATTTAGTCCTAATCAACAATTACAACATCAATAACCTCAAGAATACATAATAATGGATCTATCTTCAAATATTTTCATTCTGCACTCCCCCTTACCCTGCACAATAGGGGAATTTAGTGTCTAGGTACAATGTTTGCATATGCTTAAACATTGAGCTAATCCTTCTAGGCGCAAAAAATCTTTTTGTACATGGCGTTATAGAAGGGGCCCTGATTAATAATAAAAAGAGACCAGAGGGTTTCTTTGAGGGTAGCACGTTTTTGATCCCCAACGTCATTGCGAATTTTTTTCTCCCATTCTTCAATCTAACTTTCATTTTTTTCGTTTTAAATGTAACTGATCATAAATTTGCCAAATTATGTGTTCAGAAGTAGCTACATCTGACTCATTTCATTTAAACGATTTAAGCATTTTAACCTAAATGAAATCATGGGGGAGGGGGGTGGAGTTGAGTGTTTTTTTTTGGTGTAAATAAACTGATTGGGTACCTAGAGTGTAGTAGAGTCCTTGGCGCATTTTCTGTCGCGCAGTGCTGGGTGTGAACTGAATGCGAACTATAATTCGTTCACCCTTTCTCAGAACTCGGTCCATCTCAATCATTGCCCGTAACTCTTTTTCACGCACCTTGAACTGTTTCACGCCCACTTTCTCATCTTATAGGGATCAACTTTTATTTGAGATCCTCTGATGAAATTTAATGATGAATTCAAGGACCAAAATTTTGGTAGAACTTTATGATAAAAAGAGCTTGTCAGCTTGCCTTGTGAGACCTCTTTTGGAAAATAACTGGAAAAGGGAAAAAAAGCACAGTTTCTGGGAAACATTTTACGTTCGTAAGGATCATAAAAACGAATCACTCATTTTTTAACTAAAATGTAAATGTAGTGCGCAAAAACAAAAAATTGAAATTATATGCTTTTTTGAAATTTTTCTTGAGCATTGAAAGGTAAATTGATACTTTCAGAAACTTGAAGGCCTTGATTAGTTTAATTTTAAAAGATAACTTGAAACCAGTTTAAAAAAAACGTCATGAAAAATATACCATTTGTTTTACTTTTGGTATTAGGTCTGCTTGCTAACTGCACGCTTTTGGGGTTTAACTGCTTTTGGGGTTTAAAACATTTGGGGTCTAATAAATTATTATATTTTTAAGCTAGTCGACTTATTTTGCTAATCACAGCATGTAAAATGCTCGATATTGATTGGCTGAAAAATCCCAACTTAGAACCAAGTTAACACCCTCCCCAAATCGGATTTGGCGGGAGGATGTTAACTTGGTCCAAATAATTTGGATTTGATTCATAAGAGCATCCTTAAGCAAGAAGACTATATGTAGTTTTCAGACTAGCATATGCAGTAGCGTGCCGAGGGGAAGAGCGCAAGTGGGGGGGGGGGGGGGGGGGTCGACCCACCCTCAATTCTGGTTACCAAGTTTTTCTAAAGGGTCCCCCTTGGTAAAACTTTATGACATCCATTTTTTTTTTCGCTGATCAACCTCAAAATTTTTCTAAAGGCGACCTAATAAATTGTTCAACCAAATAAAAAAGGTCGGCAAAATTTTCAAAACTTTTTGAAAAACAGCCTCCCACCCTAGAAAAACAAAAATAGCATAACAAAAATTCAGAAACGACCTTGAGTCGCTAAGAAAAAGAGCATCACTCAACCACTGAACTCAGTCTGGATTGTGGAGAAATAAAAGAAAGAATCGCAGAAACGCCAAAAACTATTATTATTAGAAACGGTTTTTGATTGCGCAAGTATCTCATATGATATACAACGCCAGAAATCATCCATTTGCTTACGGTATGAAAAAAAATTTTTCCCTGAAATTACGTTGCATGTGCTTTATTATTGACGTTTTCAAACTGTTCTAAGTGTTCCACCCATTGAAAATGGAGAGGAAATTTGTATTTGGGTGTGTTTTAATTTTTTTTTGCTTAGTTTTTCTTTTTTTTTTGTTTTGCACAAAAAAATCAAGTACAGTAAATAATCATCGGAATGGGTCGAGTGATATATTATAAACAGCCTTTCCAGTCGTAACTCAAACGACATTAATAAAATGAGAAAATCTTTTAAAGTTTTTTATTTTTGGCCTAAGCGAATAGGGTGAGCTTGAAAATTTTTTTGATCATAAACCAAAAATTTTTGCACCAAACTATTATCCGCTGGAATGGAGTGAATATCAAAGTGAGGTTCTTTCATTCGTGTTTCAAACGACCCTTAAGACTTTTTAAAAATATGTACCATTGTCGATAAAAACCGGTTTGAAATTTTTGAGATCAAGTCTATTTATGAGCATCCTTATTAGAAAAAGATGAGTTGTGAAACCTTAGCTTTACCCCAGTAAATTTTTTATTGAAGTTTTTTGACTGCCATTTTGGAATAAAAATAATTTCAAAACAATTTTTGCATTAAAATTGACAAGAAAAATTCCATAAAAATTTTTGGTTTTCTATTTTGTTTTTTTTTTCTGGTAAATTTTTGACAAAAACCGTTGCTCGTTCTGCATTTTCACTGTGGCCGACAAATATGCCTAGATTTTAGGTTTTGCCTTATCTTTTTATCACACCACGCACAAAAAAACCTCACTTTTAAAAAAAAAACTTAAAAAATTAGTTTGTGTTTTATTAAGAATAGAGTCGGAATATTTTGTGTAAATTGCACAGCAACAAGCTATCCTCGTTTGTTTTTCGATTTTAACGAGATCAAAACTAAAGTTGAGACACCTGTGTATCTGTATAAAGCAATTCTGTAGGTTATAAAGTTATTCTTTCAAACTTTGCAAGTTTTTCACTCAAATTGGACTATAGCTCTCAATATCAAAACTCGAGTAATATAAATTTCAGTTCTTTTTAGCTACTTGTTCCAAAACTCTAAAAGATGGAGATGGAATTTCGGATTCATGTCAGTTTATTTGTTCCAGCCAATTTCGAGTGTGATATCATGTTAAAGCCCTTTTAGTCGCGTTTTGGATTTTAAAACTAAGCTTATAAATTTTTCTCATTGTTGAGAAAAACTAACCGGACAAATTTTTTGGTTTTATTGAGAGGCTGACGAAATCATTTCAGAAGCTGACCTCCCACTGCAATGGTACCGGGAGTATATCAAAAAATGTATATCGACCTCAGTTGGGAACAAATGAAAACAAAATTTTTGAAAACTATTTGAATATTTTTCTTACTAATATCTTATTTTGGACTAATTTTCTGGAATCAGTGTGGTCGCTTCATCCTCAGCAACCGTCTACCCTTGTTCACATTAGACTTAATTTTAAATTTGATCGGAAAACTCATTGTTGAACAGGGTTTCTCTGATTCGGGATTCCCTCCATCGTTTGTCAAATATTTTATTAGCTGAAGTATTCATCTAGCGCTCTATCATTTTTTTCAATAAATTCATGCTTGCTCGAAAAATAGAAAAAATCTAACTTTTGGGAAGATTTCGCGCCCTTTCTTAAACTCAAAATCACCATATATTGGCGCAACAGGCGCCGCTAGATAGGTCGGCCGATCGAAAATGGATGTCTCAATATAGTATCAAACCTTTGGGTGATGAAGCAATATAATCCTTCTGCTCCCCCCCCCCTCAATCAGCCCCTGAGTATAAGGAAGGATAGACGATCTGAAACTGAGCATATTATATCGATCACCAAGTTGGAACTAAAACTCCAAAAAATGTAGAAATAAATCAAAGTGAAAAATTGTAAAAATTGATCCCGCCTTGTTTTCCAGAGGTGATTTGTTGGTCGTCTAGCTCTATATGTACAGTGTGTATCTTCAGTCCCTTACCAACACTCAAGTAAAAGTGGTCGGTCTCTTTTCTGACAATAACTGAGATGTTCACTGACCCATTCGTTCTTAAAATAACTCCTCCGTCGGAATCGGTCTTCAAGTCGATAATGAGATGTAGGTCGTAAAATGTCGGCAACACATCGAGAGGCAGTCTTTTCAAGTCTGGCTCGCCTTTTACCTTTGAAGCTGCCTGGACACAAATGTCTAACTTACAGGTAAAAAATAAGATGAGTACTAAAAGAGGGCCAAAATGAGTCTTGTAAGTTGGTAAATTAAAATTGTGAAGCATTTTTGCGGTCAAGTGAAGTAAGATTTTCTGATCTCGTAGGATGATGGATGATAGTAAGTGATAGAACAAATGATAGAACAATGTCAGAATGAATGCCCCAATATCTACTATGATTCGATATCGTCAAAGTGTTTCTGATTTTAGAGAGCACCTGATTGGACCATCTGAAGCAAGAGTGAACAGATCAAATGGTCCAGTGACACTTACTACTCATAATTGTTCAGAAGTTCCATTCATTAATGCTCGGGTCGATTGGTTGGCCGACGAACCATGATGCAGACAAAACATGAGGCACTGAGTATCCATAACTTTGAATTTCATCGAATCAACCAGCAAATCCCCCTCCCCTCCCCTCCCGTACCACGCCAACTCCCAAGAACTCCATCCCGCTACCTTGGCCTTTGAGTTTCACCAATAATTGACCAAAAGTTTCGATCTGTGAAGTTTTTCAGCTTTGCTTCAACTTTCACTTCCATAATAGGTCCTGTTGGACCCTGGATGCTTGATCGATCTATGACATCTGGTTCGACCACTTCGGTGAACACGTCATGTCGAGAACTCGACTCGGGTAAAATCAAATCACTAAAAAATCACTCGAAAGTGAACTTGAAACCATATCACTTGCTAATGCGACTTATACAACTACTTCGGTTATTTGGTCATTTTAGCGTAAACTGACAGCTTAATACTTAGTCTGCAATTGCAAGTAAAGGGTGCGGTTGGGATTAAGTGGATAGTATTTATTAAGAGAGGATTACAATAAGGGACGGAAGTGTCTGGAATTAAGTTCGCGTTAAGACCTCGTAGTTGCTTGAGTGCTTTGAACTTGTCTGCTACTATAATCTTCCAATTGACGAGCCGCGCCTTAAACTTGTTCACGTCTCCTTCGCATTGATCTTTAATGCTCCTCGTATAAATTGGCACATTAAAAGACCCACTGCTTGCAAAAAATACCCCGAAACGATCAGTGCAGGGGTGGGTCTATCGTTACAAGGTACCATGGGGGGGGGGGGGTGTAAGCTAAACAGATCCGCGCTGCTTATTACTGACCAAAAACGCCACAAAACAGGCTGAAAATTGTAGGGACCGGCAAAATTCTGCCACCGATGGGCCAAACTAATTAAACGTTCAAATCCAGCTCGATCAAAATGTTTTTGGGGAGGGGGTAGCCACTCTCGGCTTCTTCGACCCGCTACTGTTTTAACAATTTCATCACAGCTTATATAAAGACTTTCACAGTTTTTAATATTTCCATCAAAGTTATGCGCAGCTATCAAAATTATGCTGAAACATTTTTCGACTGAACGGGTCTTCTGCCTTTCTGATCACTCAAGCAGGGCTTGGATATGACTGCTGTCATGTACTCTAGGTGATGAACAACCTAAAGCGCCAAACAACTCAAATTGAAGTGCCACTCTCAACGGAGGTCAAAAGTGCTGCCGATACCTAATAAAGAGATAAATCTTATTCTTCATCTTCATCTTCTTTTGAATGCCTCTGAAAGACATCAGATTGTGATCTTGCACTCAGTTGGAACTGAACTAAGACATATCACAACTTTAGTGGCGTATCATTATGTACACAACGTGCACCTTTTAAAATGTACCATTACGCCTTTCTTTTTAACCCAACTTTCAAAGAAAACATTGGAGTATTTGTGCTCGGGATTTTTTCCCCAGACAAATTTCGGATCTATTAAAATTTCCCTTTATTACAAAATGGGGATTTCGCTAGTATGAATCAGATCCGCATACGCTTAAACCTTGAATAGGTTTTTATAGGGTTATTGTTGTTTACAATGTACTGTTGCCCCAATTTACTGTTTTTTTTACAATTATGGGGGTTTAAAAACGGTCAATTTTGAAAATGGTATTTTGGCAGTTTTTCAGAGCCCTAGTCAATCAAGGGAGGTAATCTTGAAAACATCTTGAATTAAAATTAAGTCATCTCTTAAAATAAGAGCTGGCAAGATAATTTTCTTAGAAGAAAAAATTTATTTATGCATGATATTTGAACATATGAGTTTTCGTGAAAAAATTAGCTCTTGGAACCAGTTTAAAACTAATATTTATATCCAATTATATTATTGATAAAACTATCTCTACAAACCAGTCATGATCCATTTTTCTAACTAACCAGTCATGATCCATAACTAACACTTACTATAAATTGTATAGCTGAAACTATTCATAAATTCAGCAAACAGAGCAGAATAAATATAACTCAGCAAACAGTCGTTCTCCTTCAGAACAATTCCTGATATCTTATCTCGCAAATATCAGTATACACTAGATCTTTTGAGACTAGGAAATATAAGAGTAAGATTAAGACCAGTATTAGACTAAAAAGTTGCACGAATCTATCCGGCCGAAAATAAGATAGCGTGACGACCAGACGGTGTATCTTGCCTGAAATTATTCTATGATTGAGCTATCGTAAACTCATCTGGTGCGCCAAGAGTCTCGAACAAGACCTCAACCAATTTAGATTTAGCATACACAAAATAAAAATAAGATCAAAAACACACCACAAAATGTTCGATAGTATTGCAAATTTAATGAGTATATATCTACCTCTCGATAAGTCTACTCAATGCAAGCTAACGATACAGCTTACACCAGGTCAAAAATCAAACAGAATCAAAACAGATCGATCTCCTATATCGTGAAACGACGCAGGCTGCAACGATTATTTCTCTACAAAATTCTTAATGCAGTAGGTTTTCATTCACTAACATGAAATAAAAATTACTTGGAGCAGGAAAATTTTTTCCAAGCCATATTCATTTCAAGGATGTGTAAACAGAATATTTAAAATAATAACGACTAATAAAAGATACAAATGTCGTTCATTTTCAACAAATCTGCCGTAAATTGAAAACTTTTGTACAAATATAACTAATTGAATATAAAATACAAAAATTAGGTTATAAAATTATTTAAAGTTAGTTTTAATAAAACTATAAAAAATGCTTTGTTTCTAAAGGACGCACCTCCTCATCCTCGCACAATTCAGCTTCCTTGTTCTTTCATCTAAAACACAACCATAATCACTCAAAATTTAAAATCCTTTAAATCACTAATTTCTTAATGAACCCTTTCATAAATTAATAAACTTTTTCTAAAAAAATTTAGCCTTAACCTTAAAAAAGTGTTTTTGCCTACCCTGCTTTTGTAACAACTTGAAACTTATTTAAGGCTGATCATCACGTCTATCCTGGGATCTTAAAATTTTAAACTAATTTTAAATATTAATTTCTTTAAAAACTTTTTGATGATCAAGGCGTCCCTTGGATCGATCAGAACAATCTTGTTCTCCCAACCTCCTAGTAAAAAAATGTTGAACGACCTCAAACATCGAATCACTCTCCAACCCATATCAACGACCCAGAAGTAATAAAATTTTTGAAAAACTTACCAGTTTAATTAAGATAAACATTGAAGAACTTGAGCCCCCTCACATCATAAAACTACATCCTTAAACACATTATAAAACCAAGTGAGATCTATAATAGTGAGGCCTATTGAACATTACACATTAACCCAAATCTGGACGAAAATGATTCAATACGATGAAAGATTTGATGGTGATTCCTTCCTTGCCATTGTCATCCACCAACAAAGCTATCCCATTAAAGGGCAAGTACAGCTTTGCCATAATCTAATTGCAAATTTGTTCGAAAAAGGAACAAATCCATGTAAACAAAAATTTCTTGAAGTAAAATCTAAAAGACAAGTACTCGATCACTTTTTATCAGGCATCAGTAATATTACTTCATATTACGATATATTTACTATCAAAATTCTACTACCACAACCATCAAGTCAACCACCACTCCGAGTACAAACAGATGATATTGAATCATTTTTCTCAAAAATATACACCAAAACTGACAAAGAACAAACTCAATTTTCACAAACGATGTTTCATCCATAATTTATAGCTGTGTTTTTATATTAGAAACAAATGACACATTTTATGTATCACCAACGCGTACATCTCGTCACATAATAGTAAGAAGAGAAATAATTCTTTTCACACAGTTTTTAGACTCAATTCGTGAAACACTCACTGACGATGAAATATCAAGAGTAACAATATTGATCTACAAAGACTCCTAATATGGTTCATAGTAGAATTTTTTCAACAAAATTCTCACTTAATTCCACTAGCAAGAAAAAACTTTCAATCACAACAGAATATGAAGCAATACTAGCAGACGGACGCAACATATTACGTCATGGGACCCAGAATGGTCTCATATATTGTTTTCAATATCCCGAATAATATTTCAAGTACAGCAATCGCTTCTGTTTCTGTATACAAAGATTATTTGAGAGTAACTCCATTCACAACTGACACTACACCCTGAAAAATTATAGTAAAAAATTCAACGGTAAAACAAGCAATAACAGCTTGAATTCATTTTTCATCAATACACAAGAAATCCTTAATGAAACTAGAAATTTGACACAACAAGACATAAAAACTCCATCACGTTTCCTAAAAGAAGAAATAGTTGAAAAACTACCTACAACAACACAAAAAAGTATTTCCCCTATCAGCGCAACACTTACAACACCGCCTAACAAACATAATACTCCTTTCTCACAAACAACATTAAAATCAACAGTTAAACCATCCCCAAATAATCGCATATGGAATATCAAACACATAGACCAATAAATAAAAAGCGACAATTAAATAAACAAAAAAAAACACGCAAACAGCAATAGCTTTGCTAATCATAACCATAAATTTTTCACAAATAACAATATCGGCAATCCAATACAAAAACCTTTTTCTCAAGCACAAAAACAACCCTAAGAACATGATTATACTCAACAAATACCAAAGCAATATCTAAATCAGTTTTTTCAATGATTAACGAAAAACTCTAACAGACCACATCGAAAACTACCCATTTATGCAACAAATTAAAAGCCCAACTAACAGACCATTCAGAAGATGCCAACCACAATATTTTCAAGATGTAGAATACTTTAATCAAAATTAACAACAATACAATAATAACCAGCGAAACAATTAATGGATTAATATAAATCAACCAGA
Organism: Symsagittifera roscoffensis; assembly: GCF_963678635.1. Taxonomy (NCBI): domain Eukaryota; kingdom Metazoa; phylum Xenacoelomorpha; order Acoela; family Convolutidae; genus Symsagittifera; species Symsagittifera roscoffensis. The sequence goes on along the minus strand of NC_087066.1, from coordinate 46,376,167 downwards.
TGACATTTTTCAACAACATATTTTTGAACCTTACAAGAACCCTCAACAACCACGGCAACCACAACAACAAATTTTTCCAAGGTAAAATTAAATACAGCCAAGTAAAAATAAACAACCACAAAACCATGCAAATAATCAAGGTTTCTAACCCGAATCAATGAAAAACAAAATCCCATTACCTTACTATTTACAGCAAAACACTATTACAAAAAATCAACTCACAAAATTTACACAAATACCAATCATGGCAGAATCACTCTAAATGACAGTGAACCCATACCTTTTGGGCAAATCAACTATGACATCCTATAATTCACTTACGTTATTTAAAGAATTAGATCCTGAATACTCAGTAGAAGATTATTTGAATGCTGTTAAAGCAAATTTAACCTTAAATATAGGTCAAGAACCTATAAACACACCGTTACATCAAAATTGGATACAAAGACGTACAGCATTAATAAAATTTACACTCGATGGCGCAGCTCAAAAATGAATTTCAGCTTTACCTATAGAAATTAACTCCGTTGGAAATGATTTACACAAGAATTTATAAAAACGTTCAATTCTGGACAAAACAAACAATTTTAAAGAGCTTACTGCAACGAAATTAGTAGACTCCAATACAAAACAAAAAAAAACAACTCGCCGTAAGAATAGAAACTCTAGTACGAAAACCTTATCCTCTTATTACAGCTGATTATGAAACTAAAAATTGATAAAAATTCTAATGATGACTTAACATCACAACTACAAAAAATTGCAAAGAAAAAGAGAGTATCACATCCATCATCAATCCGAGAACCTGACAAAGGTTTCCGAAATTTACTAGATGAATTAGAACAAGCTGAAATCACAATGAAACAAGAGGGAAACAGAAAAGTTAAAACTACAATACGTAAGCAATGTACTAAAAACAACTTCTCAAACTAGAAAAATCCAAAAATCTGACCATGAATTAGCAGAAAAAATACTCAGAAATTAAACATCTCTGAAAAGAATCCAAATTTCAAAGGCAAACCATCATTGAAAAATCCATGTAATTTTTGTCATAGCATTGCTGAATGCAGACAAAAACAAAAACAAACAATTTAAATAGAGCACCAAAATGCAAAGATCCAAGCAAACTTTTTTGTCAATACATGAAAAAACATCAGAAATTACCGAATGAAAACATTCAGAGGAATAATAGCTCAGAAAAACCACTCCCAAACAGCTATAGTAATAACAGATCACAATCAACCTATTCAAATAGTTTTCGCGGAAGATCACCAGATCGACGATATTCTTAAAACTATTCTCAAAACAGATATAGCAGACAAAATAGTCAAAACAATCAGTCTCACAACAATTACTCTAAATCAAAGTCAAATAGAAATAATCACTGAAACTTAATAGAAACCGCTGATATTCAACCTCCGGGAATGGATACTTCTCAATGACTGTTCAAGAAACTCTTCGAATTATCAAAATTGAATCTATTCAAAAATCGAAATCGAAATTACTCAGAGAATATACCACAAAACTGTTCTAACAACAGACCACATCATAATAAGTATAATAATAGATCCCGTGATAATTCAAGAAATAGAAACAACAAGTACCAAAACAAATCAAGAAACTATTCTCAATCACCGCATCGAAAAAATCCTCAATTTTCAACCACACAAAATCAAAACTATAGAAGCAGTACACCAAAACATCAATGACAAGCAAATCAAGTACAATCTACACATGAAACAAATTCAGACCCTCCAGGTGTCGACAATACAGAAACTTCGGAGCTAAAGTTAAATCACATACACTGTGAAAGCACAGATGACGAAAGCGACACCGATGACGAAAGCGATACAGAAAACACACTCATTATTAACATGTTTAGAAAAACATGAATATGGAACACCAATCGAATCGAATCATTACCAAAAAGATTTAATCAATTTAGAGCTTCAAGGACCAAATGATAATCAAGCTACTGCAAACTACACTCAACATATAACTGAAAACAGTTCAAGTAGGAAAATGTATACCAGAATACAATTAATAAAGTACCACCACCAAAAGAAAAATTGTGGAGAATCCACATTTAGAAAGCCCAAAAAATTAAAAACTTTTTTATTCTTCAGATCCCGAAATAGGTTTTTTAATCGACTCAGTTGCAGAATCAAACGTTATCAACATCCCTTCATGGAATGAAATCCAAAATCTTCAATCAAAATTTTCACCTTCAGTCAATTACTTCTAGTAAAAGAACCACTGCACAAATTACGGGAAAATTCAATTATTCCGTACAACAACACAAACAATGGAACGGAATAAACTCCTCCTGAAACTTTTCTAACAAATATTTCACATCACAGATATTAAACATAACATAGACGGAATCACATTTATTAATAAGTATACCATAACTATCTGTTTCCTAAACAGTAAATTGCAAATAAAAGATAAATATACAAAATTCAATAAATAAATTAAAACTTTTTTCAAAAGATTAAAACAACCACGCCCATTATTCTCAAAGTTTTATCATTTACATAAATAACAAAGAAAACTTTTAAAACCATTGTCAAGAAAAACATATGATTTTTCTATCAATCAGGTTCACAAGTATAACAACGACCGAAATACACAAAACTTATATATGTCTGATCTCAAATTCAAACCAATCCAAAAAAATTTTTAGAGAAACGATTTCATCTATCAAATGTTTTAAAAACACAAGGAAAGATACCATAGCATTACATGTTTATAATAATTCACCTGATAAAATCAGACTTCCTTTAGGAATTTTAGGATATTGTGAAACAAAAGCAACATTTTACTGTACACAAGAAAGGGCATACCATTAATTATTATCTTAAATTATTAGATACTTGTCAATCAACAGTTCTTATCGAAGAAGTACCTATCAATAATTTTACAGCTGTTTCAAAGAAAAACACAAATTATTTCAGAAAAAACACTAATTTAAACTAAGGTTCCAAATTGCCAAATATACAAATGAATAGCAAAAACTCTGACTATGTTCTTTTTTAAACATTTTCAAATTAACCAACAAGAATTTTAACATTTTGCAGAATTACTTGAAATATCCTGTGGTTTGAGCTTCATCAAATTTTGATGCTGGATAACTACACTCACAAATACACCTTCAACTGAAACTCGAAGGAATTTTCAAGAAACTGTGCGCAAATAAAGTACCAATACACTTACAAGGCAAGTAAACAGACTTCTAGACATTCTCGAACAGTATGAAATTATATCACCAGTAAGTAAAGAAAAACAACCCAGAGGAAAAACATTTATAAAACAGTAGAAAATCTTGCTAAAGGAGCATCACTTAAAGTCGTTTTAGACGCTCGATACTTAAACTCTCTGAAATGAATCAAAATGCAATTGATCCATAGAACTCATACCAGTAATGCTTATAAAATTATACTGAAAGTATTATACCATGCCGATATAAATGGTGCCTACAGTCAAATGCCATTAGATGAACATTCACGTCGACCCACATATTTGAAAACCAATAATACGAAGTTATTCGACTCTTCTACTGTATATCCATACAACCAACCGCTTTTTCTGCAATTATGAGCAAAATTTCTAGGCCACTAATCCTCAGTAAAACCGTTTTTACTTTTCAGACGATGTTTTTATACGATCACAAACTAAACATGAAAAAGTTAAAAGGTGAGATGAATATCACAAAATCTTGTTAAAAGAAAACATGAAAGCATCTTCAGATAAATCACATTTTTTTGTTACCCATGAAAAATTCCTTGGGCATATTATTAAAGGCACTACAGTAACTTCTTTAATATCTCGAATAGACGCAAGTTTGAAACTCCAAACACTATCAAATAAAAGGAAAAACCCAGAATTCAATGAAAAAAAAACCCTTATCACAGAGCAAATTTTAAATACAATTCCAGATCTAAACCAACCATTTTACGGTATGTGCAATGCTTCCTATTTTGGAATTGGCGCATCACTTTTGCAATCATAATCAAGACAAAAAAGTAAACCTTATATCAACAAATTCAGGACTTTTTACACAAGCATAACTCATACTCTTCACACTTATGAGTCAATATACAGCCAAAATATATACATTAACAGATTATGAAAATTTAATCCTTGGATCAAAACACCCAACAATTTTTTCTACAGATCATAAACCAATAATTTTCCTTTTCGCACAGAAATGTAATCCAAATCAGAGAGTATACAGATTTCAAATAATTCTAACGAAATTTCAAAACCTACATATAGTTCGGACAGAAGAAAAAAACCTTGCTTTACCTGATTCACCTAGTCGAAACACACAAACTGAATTACTTACACGAAAAACGACTGTAGAAATACCACAAAATATAAAGTTCTTTATCGCAAAAGACGAATTACCACCACGATTAGAATGTAAATACGCAGTAAAAACATACTCTGATACTGCACAAATAAATACCATTATAGTTTGCCAACTGTTTGTTTGACGCACCCGTTGCTCGAAGATCGTGCACCGATGATAGAACTACCACGATTCCTTCCCCATTACAAAAGCTTTTTACATTTTTGGATTGAAATTTGACTTTTGATTGATATGGATCTGTCGCGGTACTCCGGGGTTGTTTATATATGTAAGTTTTAAAATTTTCTGATTTTATCGGAAATATTTGAACTACAAACCATGGGCGATAAACATTTTGAGAACTGGTCTACCGCTACTAGGACATACTTTTTAAGTTCATTTAGGTAGTTGATCGGCCATCAAATTTTTAAGTGTGTTGATCCACTTGGTTTTTTTTGCTTAGGTATTCTCCCCATGTCCCTTTTTGAGCATGTACTTTTCATATTTCTCCCGGCTACTGTGCATTCTTGACAGTTTTCCGCTAACAATGCTTAGCTGCAATATATAAATGGGTACTATATATATCTTTGGCCACCTCGTGCATTTTGGCCTCATACATTTCTGAGCACCGTATTTGCCTCCGGACTTTGGTGAGCTTCAAATGGTGTTAATTTTAGGGTGGCGTTATTCGACAATCTTAGAACTCCGATGGCCATTTCCAACTTTTTCTCCAAGGGCTCCAATTTTTCTTCTCGAGCGTAAGTAAGTACTGAGTTCTTCTGATTGCCAACTGTTTGTTTGACGCACCCGTTGCTCGGAGATCGTGCATCGATGATAGGACTACCACGATTCCTTCCCCATTACAAAGCTTTTTTACATTTTTGGATTGAAATTTGACTTTTGATCGATATGGATCTGTCGCGGTACTCCGGGGTTGTTTATTTATGTAAGTTTTAAAACTTTCGGATTTTATCGGAAATATTTGAACTACAAACCATGGACGATAAAATTTTTTAGAACTGGTCTACCGCTACTAGGACAAACTTTTTAGGTTCATTTAGGTAGTTGATCGGCCATCAATTTTCTATGTGTGTTGATCCACTTGGTTCTTTTTGCTTAGGTATTCTCCCCATGTCCCTTTTTGAGCACAAATTTTTCAATTTTCTGCCGGCTACTGTGCATTCTTGACAGTTTCACGCTAACAATGCTTAGCTGCGATATATAGACGGGTACCATATATATCTTTGGCCGCCTCATACTTTTTAGACTTTCCAGAATGTTAAAAGGTTTATCTATTGTTCAGCTTCTTGTCCATTCACATGCAATTGTCTTTTAAATGAAATTTTTGAGTGTACTGGGCGGAGTACTCGCTCATCGGGTAAATTTTGTTGTGTATTTTAGGTTCTTTGCATTTAATAATTTCTATAATCGCTTCTAGTTTGAGGTCTGCAGGGTCATGGGCTGCGATAAATCGAAGTTTGAATAGCTCGGGAGGGGGGCGCTTCCTTTATCTAAAGTTTCATAATTACGTGGAATTATGGACATCATACAATTTTCAGGCTTGAACGGCGGATAAGTTTCGCCCGGAACGCCGAGAAAATTGAAATACTAATATTACCTTCAGTACATTTGACTTCTACGCTAAGTAATAGCTTTCAAAGTCTGGTTGTTTTCTTCTATTCGTCGCCGCTGCTGATGCTCGGATGTCTTTCGAGAAATTTTCTTAGGTTCCGCTCCGTTTGAGCTGTGTAAGTTCATTGTTTTTCCGATAATTCTTTCTATTACTGATTTTAAGATGTTAAATTCTTAATCTATAAATAGAAGAACAAACGTGTCATAACGATAAAGCACAACCATTTTTGTTCGAAATTTCAGCCTGATTTTGGCCCTAGATATTGCCAACTAATATCACATTCAATCAAACTCAAGCCTAGCTCTGGTGGGCTACTGTGGCCCAACCATCTTCTAGAAATGTCAAGGATTATCAATTCTACTTAAGTTCCTTGACAGGGATTAAGGAGTCCTTTAAGCGTGAATCCCCTCTTTCTGTTCTCGCAATTAATTTACGTGATTGAGTAAATTGTTCACTCTAAAATTCTGTTTTCTGCAAATACTGTACGCAGGCTCAAGCTCACATTGATGGCAAGGTCACCTTCCAGTTATTTTTCACGCGCTTTCGTATTTTTTTTGGGATACATTTTCTACTATTTTACTGGCAGTTGTCAACCCATTTCTGTATGTAAACAGATTCCGTTTGAACGCTCCAGATCCCATAGTTGCCCCAACTAAATTTTCATTTTAGTCATTTGATCTTCCGATCAAGCAAATCGCTGGAATGTAATTGGTACGTTTTCCATCGTATGCATTTTTGCCATCTACCAGTTATTTTTTATTCAAAACTTTACAGACTCTGTTCTGATTGGCTGCTGATAGCGTTATAATTTTGTCTTTGCAGTTAATTAAATCTTAGAATTCTAGGGCGCCGCGAATTGAAGTAATTATAGCCACAGTGAATAAGCTATCGAATATGCTAACCGATAAAGACAATCTGCGAGGCTTGAGAAATTTGTTCTTTTTTTGTTTTCATTCAAGAGTTAAAGAGTTAGAATAATGCTTTGGAGTCTGTTGCGACAAGAACTTCCTAAAACGTAGTTTCTAAATTACTTGGTCCCCACAGGACCACTAGAATTTATATTTCATTCCTCGAGTACTTTTTCTCGGTATCATTCAGGTAAGGTGACGCGAAGGTCCATTTTGGCTGTCGTCGCACACTCTCCGGATATCGCGATGTGTATCAAAATTCCGTCGTTCGACTATATTCGCCGCCTGCTCTTTTAGATTCTCGAACGCTGTTTGGCACTCCATTACCCATATAGTTTCTTTTTCCCCACTTAGTGAAGATCGTAACGGGGCTGATAATTCGTCTATGCTGGAAGATACTTGTGTAGGTTGTGTATGGATCCCATAACTGATTTGAGCCTTAACACGACGCGACATGTGATTTTATGACCAAACCATTTGCGTTTGTGTTGTGCGAAATTGCGTTAGTAAGCTTTAATGACATTTTCTCCTCATCTAATTTTCTCAAAATTTTTTCGACCACCGATATGAATTCAATCTGCTCCTGGTTACAACCAGAATGCTGCCTTTGATTACAAACAATAATCATCAAAAAATGCGTTGGACTGTGGATATTAAGATAGCATTGCATCCTTAATCTCTGGATTTCGGCAAGCATCGTCGTTAAATCGTTGAAGCCGGTTTTAAACTCATAAGCCTCATCAACTGCCACCAAACGAATGAAAATTTACATTGTACGCTTGTTTTTGGCCTAAACCGTAGCTGTCCGCATACGTATGTTAAGTCCATTGATGCGAAATATACGTCCCCCGCTTTGTTTGCTTGTCGTTTGCCCTACCGTATCAATTATTTCCTTGATGCTTGGCTTTTAATATTTTTTTTGCACTTTTTTCCCTTGATTCCAATGTTATTTTTACTTACACGTTTTTCTTCACTGTAAGTACAATCAGTGATACGACATACTAATCGGAACAATTACCTAGTTTTTCAGTTTGTCGTTTTTTTTTTCAAATGGTTGCTTTTTTTATCAACTCTTTCTTGCAGCGTTATTGGAACCTTTCTCCGAAAAACTCTGCTTGCACCATGTCGTTTCTTATTTTAACGACTCGTCATAAAAGTTTATTAAATTGCTTGCTAAAATAGTATTTCTCCTCCTTGATAGACATCATAATCTACTCCGGTGCTTTCTGGAACACATACAACCCGAAGCTTCCATCAGGTCCCTTCCAAAAATAGACGGTCTATTTCCTCGTATCACATTAATTTTGGCCTCGACAACCCCTCCGTTTGTTTCCAGCCGTACTGACATCGTCCCAAGTAGATGCAGGGGGTTGTTACCATTATCCGGAATTCTTTGCCGTCTAGTTGCAACTCGCTTATGTTCACTCCTGCGTTGCCCAGGGTCCTTCTCAATTCCCTGATATTAAATATAGAAAAGCTTGTATTTCCCTTGGATTTTTATTGGTATTTTTGCGCCTGCTAGTTTTAGTTCAGTTTCTTTTCTTGAATGAATGGCAAAGACAACCTAAATTAACGAATCATCCGATTCCCATGAGTCATGTCTCTCCTCAGGCACATTGACGCAGCCGACCAAGCTTTCATACTGTGAATGAATATCCTCGATACTCCGGGTTCGCTCATAAATTGTTCTTCCTCCCCTTGGCTTTGGCCTACTGCCGGGCGCCCTCGATTTCCATGTTTTCTTCTAAAATTTTCTTAGTGTCCTGTTTGCCGACAGAAGTTTCAAGTTCCGCTTCTTTCTGGACATCTCGTCATATGCTCTGGTGTGAAACCAGGCTGGTCGCAGTTGTAGCACCATTTCTTTTTTTATGCATTGTTCCTCAGAATTCTGGCCGCCCTCGGTACGATCCTCATTCGCGTTGCCTGTTTTCCGGTAAACGCCTCGGATCGCTCTCACTGGCTCCATTTTGATCTGGAACAATCCACCGGTTGCGTTGCTCGACGTTGCTCTTCCGGTTGTCAATACATACGTTTTTGCGTACTTGTCTCCCCACCCGTAGGATATCGACATACGATACACCTCCTCGGGTGTTTTCGTTGATCTGAATAATTCACTTTGAGCTCCTTGGTTTTTCATGCTCACAATGAAAACTCCGTTGAAGATTGTTGTCTCTAAGTCCCGAAATTGCATCGTGTCTCCAATCCAGTTAAGATCGAATGTAATTGTTCCAACGGCTCCCCGACGTGTTAATTTCTTGCTCGCAATTGGAATGTCTCGTACGGTTTTTTCCTCTCTTCCTTGAACACCTTTTCAAAAGAGTCGATGACTCTTGAATAACGGGTCGCCCCTACGTCCAGATGTGATCTACGCCTGTGGAGTTCGTCCTGTCTTTCCCCAGGCACAACTATAAGTTCGATATCAAGATCTGTTCCACCTCCAGTCAATTTTTTCCGTTTAAATCCGCTGGTAATGCGGCAACTTGCGCTGTGGTTAACTTACTCGCATAAAAGAAGTTTTTTGAGTTAATCCCATTTTGGCCTCCTTCCCACATTGAAAAATGTTTAAGTCAAAATTCCCATAGCATTGACGGTTCTGCCAGCTTAGGAGGCCAGAACGACGTTATTTTTAGTGGGTTTCCCCCCATTTTGACCTGTTGCCTGATCCATGTCACGAAAAAATTAATAAGAGTAAAAATTTCAGATAGATAAAGCTAGGATGCAATTATTAAAGTTAATCGGAGGCAATGAACTAGAGGTCAACCAAAGGTGAGAGACAAGTCCGTAGGTTAAGTAACAATTAGTTCCAGAATTTGACTGATTGATTGATTGCATCGAAGAATTGAACTGAAATGGACCTTGAACTAATTTAATCACTATGACACGATATACTTCTCTTTTGATATTCCTATCTTCGCAAAACAAAGTTCAGCTTTTTTGCATTTTCAAACATTTCTTTATATCATTCTTCGTTGTCACAGTTTTTGCCTTAATTTGAGTTTGTTATAAATTTTGCAATATATATAGTTTTTTGGAGAACACTACAAAAAATTCAAAAAATTTACGTCTCAATTCTTATGTCAACAGTTCTTTGAAAGCTTCTACTGTGATTTTCTGTTCTGCAGCCACATTGAAAACTGTGATATTTACCATCTTTTTAATTGACCTGATTTTAATCATTTATGGATAAGTTTTTATTTTTTTGCTTACACATTAACGTCCCTCTCGAGAAAAACCTATAGCCCCCTAAAAGTAGTTTCCAATTTTGAATCTCTCCTTGTTTACGTTTTAGAATTTCAAATGAAAACCCAAATGAGGTTTTTAATTGTTGATGTGGAAACTCTTAAATCTATGTTGCTACAAATCGCGTTGAATATGCAAAATAACCGCAGCAAGCCCACGCTAGCCTGCTAATTTGGTCTCTGTGGCGTGGTGAAATAACAACAGTAAGTGCGCAATTTGGGTATAATCAAAAAGACCCTCCTAAAACTAAGACGGCATTAAATTTAGTTTTCAAATAGCAGGGTCAGTTTCAGTAATTATTTCAGCCCTAATATCCACCTAAGAGCACCGGACATGAAGTCCCCCTAGCCAGTGACTGATTGCGCAATTGCAATATACACTGATTAAGCTAATTTTTCTCTTGAGCAATTATAATTCATAAATTATCATCCATCAATCAATTACGCCGAGCTCTTAAAACAAAAAATTCAACCCATTCAATAGCAGAAACTTTGCATTGTTAATCTACAGATACTTAAGCATTTACGCACGACAACTGTTAGAAAAGACAGTTTAAAAACTTGATGAAAAAAAAAATAAACGATCATGCCTTAACACAAATGTTTTAATTTTGTAATTCCTTTAAATGCCATTTTATGCATTTCTAAATCTTTTTTAACTACGCATTCCCCATTTGAGGTTTTTTTCATTATGTGTTTCGACTATAATGGTCAAACCAAGTGCCATACATAATTCGATCAAAAATCTATAGACGCGCAAGGCGGGCAATCGAACTTAAATTCGAAGCATCGAGTCGAAACAGGTCGAAACATAAACTTTTAACTGATTTTTCACTGGAGTGAAATTGTCTTCTCAACCATATCAGTTGTTGTGTACCTCGCTCGGATCCAAAAAAAATGGCTTCAAAATGTGCGAATTATGCGACTTGTTCCCTTTTCTTCATTACTGTGTGGCTGGCTGTTTCGTCCAGTGTCGTAAGCAGCTCACCTGATTCACTGGTTTCACCTGATTCACCCGATTTGTGTCTCCCGGGTGAATTCCCGGAGTAATTATGCCAAACACAATTGGCCAATTTTTTTACACGACCTTTATTCCATCATCTCTGTACTGCACCCTGTACTCACTATTTCAGTTTGAGTATTAAGTGAATTCCAGATGCAGTAGGGAGCCAACAATGGGGGTGCAGTCCTCCCTTTCAATTTTGATTACCATAATTTTCAAAATTTAAACTATTTTGCGAAATTCAGTTTTGGTTGATCAAATCTAAAATTTTCTAAGGATTTGAACACACAATGAAAGTGTTTAGCAAACGCTGAAAGTATGAAAAGACATTTCGAATTTATTTCAACAGTTAATGAGCACGTTTCTTCGTGTTTCTATGCAAAAACCGAACACAGTATGTAATTGTTTCATAATGAAAGAAGCTATATGCCCACATTGATTCACTAGAAGCATTCCATATGAGTTTGAACGCATACCCATAAATAAATATTAAAAAAAAAGTTGCAATCAAATTTGCAATTTTAATGTTTTTTGAAGGAAAATTTGTTTTGTTTTCTTTCAGCTCTTAATAGCTTGATCTTTTTTGGTCGGATATTTCTAATCGGCATTTTTTGTCTAGTCGGCATTTTTGCAGGAAATCCCTATGACATATAATGGAACAGAACTCATTAAAAAAACTAAATAGTTGCAATTTGTTACCTTAACAATATTAAACACTACCGAGAACATCACATGCCCAATGGGCAAACTGACTAGTTGAAGGCATGAACCGCTTAGTTCGAGAATACCTTCGATGTATATTTATCGAAAAAGATTTTTAAAATACACCGAATGGTCAACAGACGTGAAGTTACTTCCACTAGCATATTTTTCTCAAAAGACCACAACATTTGAATTATCACCATATGAAATTGTTTTTAACCAAAAATCTGGATGGTCAATAACCTGATTTCTGAGCACCGTATTTGCCTCCCGACTTTGGTGAACTTCAAATGGTGTTAATTTTAGGGTGGCGTTATTTGATAATCTCAGAGCTCCGATAGCCCTTTCCAATTTTTTCTCCAGGGGCTCCAATTTTTCTTCTCGTGCGTAAGTAAGTACAGAGTTCTTCTGACTGCCAACTGTTTGTTTGACGCACCCGTTGCTCGGTGATCGTGCATCGATGACAGGAATACCACGATTCCTTCCCCATTACAAAAACTTTATACATTTTTTGATTGAAATTTGACTTTTGATCGATATGGATCTGTCGCGGTACTCCGGGGGTGTTTATATATGTAAGTTTCAAAAGTTTTGGATTTTTTCGGAAATATTTGAACTACAAACCATGGGCGATAAACATTTTGAGAACTGTTCTACCGCTACTAGGACATACTTTTTAAGTTCATTTAGGTAGTTGATCGGCCATCAAATTTTTAAGTGTGTTAGTCCACTTGGTTCTTTTTGCTTAGGTAATTTCCCCATGTCCCTTTTTGAGCATGTATTTTTCAAATTTCTACCGGCATGCATTCTTGACAGTTTTCCGCTAACAATGCTTAGCTGCAATATATAGATGGGTACTATATATATCTTTGGCCACCTCATGCATTTTGGTCTCATACATTTCTGAGCACCTTATTTGCCTCCCGACTTTGGTGAGCTTCAAATGGTGTGAATTTTAGAGTGGCGTTAATCTTTGAGCTCCGATGGCTCTTTCCAACTTTTTCTCCAAGGGCTCCAATTTTTCTTCTCGAGCGTAAGTAAGTACTGAGTTCTTCTGACTGCCAACTGTTTGTTTGACGCACCCGTTGCTCGAAGATCGTGCATCGATGATAGGACTACCACGATTCCTTCCCCATTACAAAAGCTTTTTACATTTTTGGATTGAAATTTGACTTTTGATCGATATGGATCTGTCGCGGTACACCAGGGTTGTTTATATATGTAAGTTTTAAAACTTTCGGATTTTATCGGAAATATTTGAACTACAAACCATGGGCGATAAGCATTTTGAGAACTGGTCTACCGCTACTAGGACATACTTTTTAAGTTCATTTAGGTAGTTGATCGGCCATCAAATTTCTAGGTGTGTTGATCCACTTGGTTCTTTTTGCTTAGGTATTCTCCCCATGTCCCTTTTTGAGCACAAATTTTTCAATTTTCTACCGGCTACTGTGCATTCTTGACAGTTTTCCGCTAACAATGCTTAGCTGCGATATATAGACGAGTACCATATATATCTTTGGCCGCCTCATACTTTTAAGACTTTCCATGATGTTAAAAGGTTTGTCTATTGTTCAGCTTCTTGTCCTTTCACATGCAATTGTCTTTTAAATGACATTTTTGAGTTACTGGGCGGAGTACTCGCTCATCGGATAAATTTTGTTGTGTATTTTAGGTTCTTTGCATTTAATAATTTCTATAATCGCTTCTAATTTGAGGTCTGCAGGGTCATGGGCTGCGATAAATCAAAGTTTGAATAGCTCGGGGTGGGGGCGCTCCCTTTATCTAGAGTTTCATAATTACGTGAAATTATGGACATCATACAATTTTCAGGCTTGACCGGCAGATAAGTTTCGCCCGGAACGCCGAGGGAATTGAAATATTAATATTACCTTCAGTACATTTGACTTCTACGCTAAGTAATAGTTTCAAAGTCTGGTTGTTTTCTTCTATTCGTCGCCGCTGCTGATGCTCGGATGTCTTTCGAGAAAATTTCTTAGGTTCCGCTCCGTTTGAGCTGTGTAAGTTCATTGTTTTTCCGATAATTCTTGGATTTTTATCGGTATTTTGCGCCTGCTAGTTTTAGTTCAGTTTCTTTTCTTGAATGAACGGCAAAGACAACCTAAATTAACGAATCATCCGAGTCCCATGAGTCATGTCTCTCCTCAGAGGCCAGAACGACGTTATTTTTAGTGGGTTTCCCCCCATTTTGACCTGTTGCCTGATCCATGTCACGAAAAAATTAATAAGTGTAATTAGATAAGATAGATAAAGTTAGGGTGCAATTAATAAAGTTAATCGGAGGCAATGAACTAGAGGTCAACCAAAGGTGAGAGACAAGTCCGTATGTTAAGTAATAATTAGTTCCAGAATTTGACTGATTGATTGATTGCATCGAAGAATTGAACTGAAATGGACCTTGAACTAATTTAATCACTATGACACGATATACTTCTCTTTTGATATTCCTATCTTCGCAAAACAAAGTTCAGCTTTTTTGCATTTTCAAACATTCCTTTATATCAATCTTTGTTGTCACAGTTTTTGCCTTAATTTGAGTTTGTTATAAATTTTGCAATATATATAGTTTTTTGGAGAACACTACAAAAAATTCAAAAAATTTACGTCTCAATTCTTACGTCAACAGTTCTTTGAAAGCTTCTACTGTGATTTTCTGTTCTGCAGCCACATTGAAAACTGTGATAATTACCATCTTTTTAATTGACCTGAGTTTAATCATTTATGGATAAGTTTTAGCGATTGCCAAAATTTTTATTTTTTTATTACACATTAACGTCCCTCTCGAGAAAAACTTATAGCCTCCCAAAAGCAGTTTCCAATTTTGAATCTCTCCTTGTTTACGTTTTAGAATTTCAAATGAAAACCCAAATGAGGTTTATAATTGTTGATGTGGAAACTCTTAAATCTATGTTGCTACAAATCGCCTTGAATATGCAAAATAACCGCAGCAAGCCCACGCTAGCCTGCTAATTTGGTCTCTGTCGCGTGGTGAAATGTCAACGGTAAGTGCGCAATTTCGGTATAATCAAAAAGACCCTCTTAAGACTAAGACGGCATTAAATTTAGTTTTCAAATAGCAGTGTCAGTTTCAGTAATTGTTTCAGCCCTAATATCCACCTAAGAGCACCGGACATGAAGTGCCCCTAGTCAGTGAATGATTGCGCAATTGCAATATACACTGATTAAGCTAATTTTTCCCTTGAGCAATTACAATTCATAAATTATCATCCATCAATCAATTACGCCGAGCTCTTAAAACAAAAAATTCAACCCACTCAATAGCAGAAACTTTTGCATTGTTAATCTACAGAAACTTAAGCATTAACGCACGACAACTGTTAGAAAAGACAGTTAAAAAACTTGGTGAAAAAAAATTTAAACGATCATGCCTTAACACAAAAGTTTTAATTTTGTAATTTCTTTAAATGCCATTTTATGCATTTCTATATCTTTTTTAACGACGCATTCCCCATTTGAGGTTTTTTCATTATGTGTTTCGACCATAATGGTCAAACCAAGTGCCATACAGAATTCGATCAAAAATTTATAGACGCGCAAGGCGTGCAATTGAACTTAAATTCGAAGCATCGAGTCGAAACAGGTCGAAACATAAACTTTTAACTGATTTTTCAATGGAGTGAAACTGTCTTTTCAACAATATCAGTTGTTGTGTACCTCGCTCGGATCCAAAAACATTGCTTCAAAAGGTGCGAATTATGCGACTTGTTCCCTTCTCTTCATTACTGTGTGGCTGGCTGTTTCGTCCAGTGTCGTGAGCAGCTCACCTGATTCACTGGTTTCACCTGATTCACCCGATTTTTGTCTCCCGGGTGAATTCCCGGAGTAAGTATGCGAAACACAATTGGCCAATTTTTTTACACGACCTTTGTTCCATCATCTCTGTACTGCACGCTGTACTCAATATTTTAGTATTGAGTATTATGTGAATTCCAGAAGCAGTAGGGAGCTAACAATGGGGGTGCAGTCCTCCCTTTCAATTTTGATTACCATAATTTTCAAAATTTAAACTACTTTGCGAAATCCAGTTTTGGTTGATCAAATCTAAAATTTTCTAAGGATTTGAACACACAATGAACATTTTTAGCAAATGCTGAAAAAATGAAAACACATTTCGAAATTATTTGAACAGTTAATGAGCATGTTTCTTCATGTTTCTATGCAAAACCCGAATACAGTATGTATTTCTTTCATAATGAAAGAAGCTATCTGCCCACAATGTTTCACTAGAAGCATTCCACATGAGTTTGAACGCATACCCATAAATAAATATCAAAAAAAGTTGCAATTAAATTTTTTTGTATTAAATTTTTTTGGAGGAAAATTTGTTTTTTTTTCATTCAGCTCTTAAAAGCTTGATCTTATTTGGTCGGATAATTCTAAGAGTCATTTTTTTAATTCAAATGCTGAGGCATTTTTCAAATTCAAAATCAAATTTTTTCAAAATTTATTTTTGAAGGAAAACTTGTTTTGTTGTCTTTCAGCTCTTAATAGCTTGATCTTATTTGGTCGGATATTTCTAATTGGCATTTTTTGTCTAGTCGGCATTTTTGCAGGAAATCCTTGTGACATATAATGGAACAGAACTCATTAAAAGAAACTAAATAGTTGCAATTTGTTACCTTAACAAAATTAAACACTACCGAGAACATCACATGCCCAATGGGCAAACTGACTAGTTGAAGGCATGAACCGCTTAGTTCGAGAATACCTTCGATGTATTTTTATCGAAAAAGATTTTTAAAAAAACACCGAATGGTCAACAGACGTGAAGTTACTTCCACTAGCATATACTTCTCAAAAGACCACAACATTTGAATTATCACCATATGAAATGGTTTTTAACCAAAAACCTGGATGGCCGATAACCTGATTTCTGAGCACCGTATTTGCCTCCCGACTTTGGTGAGCTTCAAATGTTGTTAATTTTAGGGTGGCGTTTTTTGACAATCTTAGAGCTCCGATGGCCCTTTCCCATTTTTTCTCCAAGGGCTCCAATTTTTCTTCTCGAGCGTAAGTAAGTACTGAGTTCTTCTGACTGCCAACTGTTTGTTTGACGCACCCGTTGCTCGAAGATCGTGCATCGATGATAGGACTACCACGATTCCTTCCCCATTACAAAAGCGTTTTACATTTTTGGATTGAAATTTGTCTTTCGATCAATATGGATCTGTTGCGGTACTCCGGGGTTGTTTATTTATGTAAGTTTTAAAACTTTCGAGTTTTATCGGAAATCTTTGAACTACAAACCATTGGCGATAAACATTTTGAGAACTGGTCTACCGCTACTAGGACAAAATTTTTAGGTTCATTTAGGTAGTTGATCCGCCATCAAGTTTCTGAGTATGTTGATCCACTTGGTTCTTTTTGCTTAAGTATTCTCCCCATGTCCCTTTTTGAGCACATATTTTTCAAATTTCTACCGGCTACTGTGCAATCTTGACAGTTTTCCGCTAACAATGCTAAGCTGCGATATATAGGCGGGTACATACTTTTTAGACTTTCCATGATGTTAAAAGGTTTATCTATTGTTCAGTTTCTTGTCCATTCACATGCAATTGTCTTTTAAATGAAATTTTTGAGTGTACAAGGCGGAGGACTGGGCTTGACCGGCGGATAAGTTTCGCCCGGAACGCCGAGGAAATTGAATTATTAATATTACTTTCAGTAATTTTGACTTCTACTGTAAGTAATAGCTTTCAAAGTCTGGTTATTTTCTTCTATTCGTCGCCGCTGCTGATGCTCGGATGTCTTTCGAGAAATTTTCCTAGGTTCCGCTCCGTTTGAGCTGTGTAAGTTCATTGTTTTTCCGATAGTTCTTTCTATTACTGATTTTAAAATGTTAAATTCTTAATCTATGAATACAAGAACAAACGTACCATAACGATAAAGCACAACCATTTTTGTTCGAAATTTCAGCCTGATTTTGGCCCTAGCTATTGCCAACTAATATCACATTCAATCAAACTCAAGCCTAGCTCTGGTGGGCTACTGTGGCCCAACCATCTTCTAGAAATGTCAAGGATTATCAATTCTACTTAAGTTCCTTGGCAGGGATTAAGGAGTCCTTTAAGCGTGAATCCACTCTTTCTGTTCTCGCAATTAATTTACGTGATTGAGTAAATTGTTCACTCTAAAATTCTGTTTTCTGCAAATACTGTACGCAGGCTCAAGCTCACATTGATGACAAGGTCACCTTCCAGTATTTTTTCACGCGCTTCCGTTTTTTTTTTGGGATACATTTTCTACTATTTTACTGGCAGTTGTCAACCCATTTCTGTATGTAAACAGATTCCGTTTGAACGCTCCAGATCCCATAGTTGTCCCAACTAAATTTTCATTTTCGTCATTTGATCTTCCGGTTAAGCAAATCGCTGGACTGTGATTGGTACGTTTTCCATCGTATGCATTTTTGCCATCTACCAGTCAGTTTTTATTCAAAATTTTACAGACTTTGTTCTGATTGGGTGCTGGTAGCGTTATAATTTTGCCGTTGCAGTTAATTAAATCTTAGAATTCTAGGACGCCGCGAATTGAAGTAATTATAGCCACAGTAAGCAAGCTATCGAATGTGCTAACTGATTTTGCTTCCGAGCTCGGATTTCTGGAAAGATAATCTGCGAGGCCAATTTTCGCCCCAGGACTAGGCTCTCCATGAAAATCAAAAAGCATAAGACGGTCTGGTCTAACCACCGACTAAGTGAACTAAAAAAATTTGTTCTCTTTTTGTTTTCATTCAAGAGTTAGACCAATGCTTTGGGGTCTGTTGCAACAACAACTTCCTAATACGTAGTTTCTGAAACACTTGGTCCCCACAGGACCACTAAAATTTATATTTGATTCCTTGAGTACTTTTTCTCGGCATCATTCAGGTAAGGTGACGCGAATGATTTTAACCTTCAACCGTCGGGGCCCAATGCTCGAGTAACGTACCGAGTCCATTGTGGCTGTCGTCGCACACTCTCCGGATATCGCGATGTGTATCAAAATGCCGTTGTTCGACTATGTTCGCCGCCTGCTCTTTTAGATTCTCGAACGCTGTTTGGCACTCCAGTGTCCATATAGTTTCTTTTTCCCCGTTTAATAAAGATCGTAACGGGGCTGATAATTCGTCTATGCTGGAAGATACTTGTGTAGGTTGTGTATGGATCCCATAACTGATTTAAGCTATATCACGACGCGATATGTGGTTTTATGACCAAACCTTTCGCGTTCGTGTTGTGCGAATTTGCACTTAGTAAGCTTTAATGACATTTTCTCCTCATCTAATTTTCTCAAAATTTTCTCGACCACCGATATGAGTTCAATCTGCTCCCATTTACAACCAGGATGCTGCCTTTGACTACAAACAATAGTCATCAGTAAATGCGTTGGACTGTGGATATTAGGATAGCATTGCATCATTAATCTCTGGATTTCGGCAAGCATCGTCATTAAATCGTTGAAGCTGGTTTTAAACTCATATGCCTCATCAATTGCCACCAAACCAATGAAAATGTATAATGTACGCTTGTGTACGCAATGAAAATGTATAATGTACGCATACGTACGTTAAGTCCATTGATGCGAAATATGCGTCCCTCGCTTTGTTCGCTTATCGTTTGCCCTACCGTATCAATTATTTGCTTGATGTTTGGCTTTTAGTATTTTTTTTGCACTTTTTTTGTTCCCTTGATTCCAATGTTATTTTTACTTACACGTTTTTCTTCACTGTAATGACGATCAGTGATACGGCATACTAATCGGAACATTTATCTAGTTTTTCAGATTGTTTTTTTTTCAAAATATTGCTTTTTTATCAACTCTTTCTTGCAGCGTTATTGAAACCTTTCTCCGAAAAACTCTGCTTGCACCATGTCGTTTCTTATTTTACCGACTCGTCATAAAATTTTATTAAATGGCTTGCTAAAATAGTATTTCTCCTCCTTGATAGACATCATAATCTCCTCCGGTGCTTTCTGGAACACCTACAAACCGAAGCTTGCATCAGGTCCCTCCCAAAAATAGACGGTCTATTTCCTCGTATCACATTGATCTTGGCCTCGACAACCCCTCCATTTGTTTCCAGCCGTACTGACATCGTCCCAAGTAGATGCAGGGGGTTGTTACCATTATCCCGGAATTCGTTGCCGTCTGGTTGCAACTCGCTTATGTTCACTCCTGCGTTGCCCAGGGTCCTTTTCAATTCACCGATATTAAATATAGAAATGCTTGTTTTTCCCTGAGATTTTTTTTGGTATTCTTGCGCCTGCTAGTTTTAGTTCAGTTTCTTTTCTTGAATGAATGGCAATGACAACCTAATCTAACGAATCATCCGAGTCCCATGAGTCATGTCTCTCCTCAGGCATATTGACACAGCCGACCAAGCCTTCATACTGTGAATGAATATCCTCGATACCCCGGGTTCGCTCATAAATTGTTCTTCCTCCCCTTGGCTTTGTCCTACTGCCGAGCGCCCTCGATTTTCACGTTTTCTTCTAAAATTTTCATAGTGTCCTGTTTACCGACAGAAGTTTCAAGTTCCGCTTCTTTCTGGACATCTCGTCATATGCTCTGGTGTGAAACCAGGCTAGTCGCAGTTGTAGCACCTTTTCTTTTTTGTTGCATTTTTCATCAGAATTCTGGCCACCCTCGGTACGATCCTCATTCGCGTTGCCTGTTTGCCGGTAAACGCCTCGGATTGCTCTCACTGGTTCCATTTTGATCTGGAACAATCCACCGTTTGCGTTGCTCGACGTTGCTCTTCCGGTTGTCAATACATACGTTTTTGCGTACTTGTCTCCCCACCCGTAGGATATCGGCATACGATACACCTCCTCGGGTGTTTTCGTTGATCTGTATAATTCATTTTGAGCTCCTTGGTTTTTTATGCTCACAATGAAAACGCCCTTGAAGATTGTTGTCTCTAAGTCCCAAAATTGCATCGTGTCGCCAATCCACTTAAGATCGAATGGAATTGTTCCAACGGCTCCCCGACGTGTTAATTTCTTGCTCGCACTTGGAACTTCTCGTAGGTTTTGTTCCTCTCTTCCTTTAACACCTTTTCAATAGAGTCGATGACTCTTGAATAACGGGTCGCCCCTACGTCCAGATGTGATCTACGCCTGTGGAGTTTGTCCTGTCTTTTCCCCAGGCACAAGTATAAGTTCGATATCAAGATCTGTTCCACCTCCAGTCAATTTTTTCCGTTTACATCCGCTTGTAATTCGGCAACTTGCGCTTTGGTTAACTTACTCGCATAAAAGAAGTTTTTTGAGTTAATCCCATTTTGGCCCCCTTCCCACATTGAAAACGTTTAAATCAAAATTCCCATAGCATTGACGGTTCTGCCAGCTTAGGAGGCCAGAATGACGTTGTTTTTAGTGGGTTTCCCTCCACTTTGACCTGTTGCCTGATCCATGTCACGAAAAAGTTAATGAGAGGTAAATTTCAGATAGATAAAGTTAGGGTTGCAATGCATAAAGTTAATCGGAGACAATGAACTAGAGGTCAAAAAAAGGTGACAGACAAGTCCGTAGGTTAAGTAACAGTTAGCACCAGAATTTGACTGATTGATTGATTGCATCGAAGAATTGAACTGAAATGGACCTTGAACAATTTAATCACTATGACACGATATACTTCTCTTTTGATCTTCCTATCTTCGCAAAACAAACTTCAGCTTTTTTGCATTTTCAAACATTCCCTTATACCATTCTTCGTTGTCACAGTTTTTGCCTTAGTTTGAGTTTGTTATAAATTTTGCAATATATGTCGTTTTTTGGAGAACACTACAAAAACTTCAAAACTTTACGTCTCAATTCTTACGTCAACAGTTCTTTGAAAGCTTCTACTGTGATTTTCTGTTCTGCAGCCACATTGAAAACTGTGATAATTACCATCTTTTTAATTGACCTGAGTTTAATCGTTTATGGATAAGTTTTAGCGATTGCCAAAATTTTTATTTTTTCGCTTAACGTCCCTCTCGAGAAAAACCTATAGCCTCCTAAAAGCAGTTTCCAATTTTGAATCTCTCCTTGTTTAGGTTTTAGAATTTCAAATGAAAAACCAAATGAGGTTTTTAATTGTTGATGTGGAAACTCTTAAATCTATGTTGCTACAAATGGCCTTGAATATGCAAAATAACCGCAGCAAGCCCACGCTAGCCTGCTAATTTGGTCTCTGTGGCGTGATGAAATGTCAACGGTAAGTGCGCAAATTGGGTATAATCAAAAAGACCCTCCTAAGACGGCATTAAATTTAGTTTTCAAATAGCAGGGTTAGTTTCAGTAATTAAATCAGCCCTAATACCCACCTTAAAGCACCGGACATGATGTGCCCCTAGTCAGTGACTGATTGCGCAATTGCAATATACACTGATTAAGCTAATTTTTCTCTTGAGCAATTACAATTCATAAATTATCATCCATCAATCAGTTACGCCGAGCTCTTAAAACAAAAAATTCAACCCACTCAAAAGCAGAAACTTTGCATTCTTAATCTACAGATACTTAAACATTTACGCACGACAACTGGAAGAAAAGACAGTTAAAAAACTTGCTGAAAAAAAATTTAAACGATCATGCCTTAACACAATTCTTTTAATTTTGTAATTCCTTTAAATGCCATTTTATGCATTTCTAAATCTTTTTTAACTACGCATTCCCCATTTGAGGTTTTTTCATAATGTGTTTCGACCATAATGGTCGAACCAAGTGCCATACATAATTCGACCAAAAATCTATAGACGCGCAAGGCGTGCAATCGAACTTCAATTCGAAGCATCGAGTCGAAACAGGTCGAAACATAAACTTTTAACTGATTTTTCACTGGAGTGAAATTGTCTTTTCACCCATATCAGTTGTTGTGTACCTCGCTCGGATCCAAAAACATGGCTTCAAAAGGTGCGAATTATGCGACTTGTTCTCTTCTCTTCATTACTGTGTGGCTGGCTGTTTTGTCCAGTGTTGTAAGCCGCTCACCTGATTCACGGGTTTCACCTGATTCACTCGATTTGTGTCTCCCGGGTGAATTCCCAGAGTAAGTATGCGAAACACGTTTGGCCAATTTTTTTACACGACCTTTGTTCCATCATCTCTGTACTGCACCCTGTACTCAATATTTTAGTATTGAGTATTAGGTGAATTCCAGATGCAGTAGGGAGCTAACAATGGGGGTGCAGTCCTCCCTTTCAATTTTGATTACCATAATTTTCAAAATTTAAACTACTTTGCGAAATCCAGTTTTGGTTGATCAAATCTAAAATTTTCTAAGGATTTGAACACACAATGAACATTTTTAGCAAATGCTGAAAGTATGAAAACACATTTCGACATTATTTGAACAGTTAATGAGCACGTTTCTTCATGTTTCTATGCAAAACCCGAACACAGTATGTAATTGTTTCATAATGAAAGAAGCTATCTGCCCACAATGATTCACTAGAAGCATTCCATATGAGTTTGAACGCATACCCATAAATAATTATCAAAGAAAAATGCAATCAAATTTTTTTGTTTTTAATTTTTTTTGAAGGAAAATTTGTTTTATTTTCTTTCAGCTCTTAATAGCTTGATCTTACTTGATCAGATAATTCTAAGAGTCATTTTTAAATTTCAAATGCCGAGGCATTTTTCAAATTCAAAATCAAATTTTTTTGTTTTTAATTTTTTTTGAAGGAAAATTTGTTTTATTTTCTTTCAGCTCTTAATAGCTTGATCTTATTTGGTCGGATATTTCGCTTGTGAGCTATTTCGCTTGTGAGTTGTTCGCTTGTGAGTTACCATGCAAAAAATGATACCTAATGTAATAAAAAAGCATTCAAATTCCATTAGGTCTTCAGGCAGGTTTCAATATGACAGTCACGTGCGCAGGAATTTATTAAGAGGGCTTGAAATTTTTCAACCTTTTTTAGTTTAGGTATTTCACTTAATTTAAACTGCTTGAATTGTTTTGTTTTAAGCATTGGGATCCATTAACTTGCTGTATTATAAGCCGAAGGTAAAACCAAAAATATTACAAAAAACGCAAACCAGCTCGGGTTGGCTAAAAGTAGCTATCATTAAAACTTTCTTTCTTGAATCTTTCAATTTCTTCCAGTTTTTGGCTCCAAACAAGTCGCAAAAATTTTGTCTCGTTTTCTCCAAACGTTTTTTTCTTTTTTTTTCTAATATTATGAAATTATAGTTCTAGCTCGGTAGATGGAATTTGAGTGATTATACGAATCAGTTTTTGCTTCCGTTTGTTTCTGTGATTGGCGAGAATTCTTGTGAATATAACCTTAACATCTGGACCAAACAGTACTTCAGTTCAACATTTATATACAACTGTTTTCAATTAAGAGAAGCGAATTCACAGTTTTACCAAAAGTAACTGAAAAAATAACATCCAAGAGGCTTAAGCTCAAAGAAAAACTTTTTACAAAAATGAGACCGAAAAAAATTGTTATTGAAAGTTTAAATCATAATTGGGCTATGGAAACTCAACAAAAATTTTGTCGAAACCTTTTTTTTAATTTGTTTTTTTTCGTGAACAATCATTTTTCATCTTTTTGTTTTTTAAAAACTGTTTACAATTTCAAAGGTTGTCAGACTAGTTAAAGAACGTTTCTGCAACCTCTAAATTTTTGTTCGAAGTCTTTTTTTTGTAATTGACTGAACTATTATAAACTAACTTCGAAATTTGTGAGACAATTTAGGAAAAAGGGGATTCTCCTATAATTCTAAAACAATAGGATTGGCATTTTTGTAGGATAGACCTCCCGGGACCATTTTGACCACAAACTTGTAATTAAAATGCGCTCTTAAGAAGTATTGGGCAATTTAAAATAACATTTGTTTTACGCTTTCATTAAAACGTAATTATATTGTGTATAAAATTTTTTGTATAAAATAATAGAAATGCGTTATTTTCTAACATGCTTTTGTAATTACATTCGGGTGGTCCGGCGCGCACTCCCCCTTCAAATTTATTATATATTGATGTCAAACGCATCTTTAGAAAGTTTTAATTTTAGTCGGCCCAAAATGAATGTCGTGGAATAAAACCAAAGGTAGGACTAAAAGAAAAATTTTGAAACCTGAATTAAACAGTGGGGTCGGTCAGCACCCGTCTTCTCCTACTGGTGCTTCTAAATTTATATAAAAAAACATCAATATATTTTTTGTTAATTAAACTTACAAAAAAAAACTCGTGGGGCATACCCTTTAAAATATGCCAAAAACTGATCCAGTGATAAGTTCAAATTTCATGCAAGCGTGACGCCTATGCAGGGGCGGATCTAGGATTTTCTCGAGGGGGGCGGGGGCGGATTTTCAAAAATTTGGATCGGCAGGGGTCGAATCTCTGAGAAAAAGGGGGACCCTTTGGGTCGGCAGGGGTCGAGTCTCTGAGAAAGAATTGTCCCCCCCCCCTTAAATCTGCCCCTGCGCCTATGTCTATGCTAATATACCTTCTGAATTTTTTCAACACCCTTTAGATTTGCCAAAAATAGGGGAAAATATTTGAGTAAAAATTGAATATATAGGAAATCGAAACATTAAGTCGAATAAAAGCTCAAATTCAAAATAAAAATTTGAAAAATAAGGAAAATTTTTTATTTATATTTATGATTTTTCATGAGAACATGACAAAAAACATTTCGGCTCAAAGATAAACTTCGACTTTTGAGTGATGTGTTTCGCAAAAGTCACTGGAGGATAAATGTTCACCGCAACGCGCAACCATATATTTCAAGAGATTCCCCTCAAAAACTTGAGCTGTAGGGTCTACCGCGGTAGAACTTGGTAACTTTTTCAGAACTTTTTCAGAAACATCATATGATAGTTAAACAGTTTTGTTGCAAATTTGGAATATTTCAAGAGATTCCCCTCAAAAACTTGAGCTGTAGGGTCTACCGCGGTAGAACTTGGTAACTTTTTCAGAACTTTTTCAGAAACATCATATGATAGTTAAACAGTTTTGTTGCAAATTTGGAATATTTCAAGAGATTCCCCTCAAAAACTTGAGCTGTAGGGTCTACCGCGGTAGAACTTGGTAACTTTTTCAGAACTTTTTCAGAAACATCATATGATAGTTAAACAGTTTTGTTGCAAATTTGGAATATTTCAAGAGATTCCCCTCAAAAACTTGAGCTGTAGGGTCTACCGCGGTAGAACTTGGTAACTTTTTCAGATTTTTTTCAGAAACATCATGTGATAGTTAAACAGTTTTGTTGCAAATTTGGAATATTTCAAGATATTCCCCTCAAAAACTTGAGCTGTAGGGTCTACCGCGGTAGAACTTGGTAACTTTTTCAGAACTTTTTCAGAAACATCATATGATAGTTAAACAGTTTTGTTGCAAATTTGGAAAAACTACACATGTTTCGTTGTGCAATTGTTTCTTCAAAAACAGGGGGTGTTCTACGACACGCTCCCATTCCAGTAACTGTTATGCTTTTGATCTGGTCAGACATTGACAAAAAAATTACGCGAAAAACATAAATGTTAAATTTATGTCTAATTGAACTGTTTGGATGAGCTTGGGTCAGAATATATATCAATTGGGTTGAACTTAGTCGAAATGTTTTCTCGGTCGAACTCGGTCGAAAAGACTTTCATCGGTCGAACACAGTCGAAAATTATCAAACTTGAGCCGAAACTTTTGTAATTACATTCGGGTGGTCCGGCGCGCACTCCCCCTTCAAATTAATTATATATTGATGTCAAACGCTTCTTTAGAAAGTTTTAATTTTAGTCGGCCGAAAATGAATGTCGTGGAATAAAACCAAAGGTAGGACTAAAAGAAAAATTTTGAAACCTGTATTAAACAGTGGGGTCGGTCAGCACCCGTCTTCTCCTACTGGTGCTTCTAAATTTATATAAAAAAACATCAATATATTTTTTGTTAATTAAACTTACAAAAAAAAACTCGTGGGGCATACCCTTTAAAATATGCCAAAAACTGATCCAGTGATAAGTTCAAATTTCATGCAAGCGTGACGCCTATGCAGGGGCGGATCTAGGATTTTCTCGAGGGGGGCGGGGGCGGATTTTCAAAAATTTGGATCGGCAGGGGTCGAATCTCTGAGAAAAAGGGGGACCCTTTGGGTCGGCAGGGGTCGAATCTCTGAAAAAGAATTGTCCCCCCCTTAAATCTGCCCCTGCGCCTATGTCTATGCTAATATACCTTCTGAATTTTTT